>NW_026294525.1:59562103-59769603 GCF_007827085.1 Peromyscus californicus insignis
GAATACCTCTGGAAACATCTTGAACATCACCTGCTCATAAACATTATTCCATCATTCAAGCAACAACAGCTTTTGCTGACCACGGAGGCTGTTTTGCCAGTGTATAAAATTTACTGTTTGATATCCAGAGATAACCGAGAACTCACATCCTGGACTATGTGCTCATTCTATCCATGAGTCTACAGGACCAAGTACTTCAATTTCCCCTTCTTCTAACCACCTTCAACTTAACTAAATGGTGGACTTATCTCAGAATCAATGACATTGTTCTCATCAGACAGCTGAAGGCAAAATAGATGCCAGTTTTTCTGAAGGGGTCAAGGGCAGCAGCCTATGGAAACCACTCATCTCACTGGAATAGCCTCTGCTCTGGCACCCTTCCCTACACCTCTCCTGCAAGGGAGTCACAGCGTAAGACGGATGGGGACCAGGAGACTTCCGCTGAGAAAGCATGGCACAGTGCTTTGACTCAGAGATTCAGTCAAGGACGAAGACTAAGTGGACAGCCACTGTCCACCCCAGTGGTGCTACAGTGAAATACAGTAGCTGCGCACACCTGCAAACACAAACGCCATGGGTCAAAAAGGTCCGAACAGTTTCCTCGTTCGTGTTAGTTAGCTATGGAACAGGATCATCAGCTACCACTGACCCTCCTTCACGCACACAAATGCACATTTAAGGGTTTAAGTGCCTTTTGCCTCTAATCTTCCATATAGTGATTATATAACATGTCACGCAAAGAATGTGACAAAAGAATTTTAGTGTACAAAATTTAGACTATCCATGTTGAAGAAGAAGGGAATGAGCGGAGACCTTCAAAACAGAAAAAACAACTTGGACAGTGGACTGGCGGCAACAACTGACTGGCTCACTGTGAAGTGGGAGGTGAGGGAAACACAAGGAAGGCTCAGTGCAGCACAGCCCGCTGCAAGAGTGAAAGAGCTGTCCTCGGAAAGCACAACAAAAGGGTAAAAACACAAACCCTCCAGCTCTGCCACCGACAGTGCTGCCTCTCAATGTGCCGTCTGGAATGATAGAAAGACTTTGGTCACCTGTCACCTTCTGTCATGTTCGTGGCACTGTGATACCTTGGCCATCTATCTGCGCTTGCTCCTGAGATCTACACCATCAGACTGGAAAGACCAGGTAAGCATGTACACCAGCTTAATTTCCAGAGTAAATTCTTTGCAGGGAGAGGACCCGCATGTGTAGTTTGTATGACATTAAAACTCGGCTAATAATGATTCTGGAATTCAAACTGACTTTGACTCCCTCTTTCCTAATAGGGATCCTACCTATTTCTCCTCACTGCTATCCACACCAGAGAGCAGCAGCATGTGCCTGCCCCTGCTTCTCTGCATGTGGTTGAGAGTGATTTCTGAAAATATACTCATCCTGCTGGGCATGGTGGCATGTGCCCTCATCTCAGCACTCGGGAGAGACTGAGGCAGGAGAACTGCCTCCACCTCAAGGCCAGCTTTGGATATAGTCCTTGTATTAAAAACTTAGAATGAGGGACTGGAGAGATGGCTTAGGGGTTAAGAGCGTTTGTTGCTCTTGCAGAGGACCTGGGTTCAGTCCCCAGCACCCACATGGTGGCTCACAACCATCAGTAATGCCAGTCCCAGGAGATCTGACTCCCTTTTCTGACCTCTCAAGTACCAGGTATACAAGTGGTGCATAACATCTGTGCAAGAAAAACACTCATACACATAAAATAAGTGAATCTAACAAATAGATAAATAAATTTTAAACGAAAAAGAAATAACGTCAGTGTGTTTATCTCCATCCAAAATGTTAAAAAGCTATCCCAAAACTCTAGAAGACCATTCGGTTTAAACGTATTTTCTTTTAACTGAATTTTGCAGGGAGGGGAGGCAGGGTGCTACTATGTGGTCCAAGCCATCCTCAAACTCAATTCTTCTGCCTCCCAATTTCCATGATTATAGCTTGCACCACTTCTTTAACAGGCAAAGCCAAAGAGAGAGCCTGGCCCCTTTAAAAAATAAAACAAAACAAAACAAAACGTGCACCTTTGAAAGGGAGTAGAAAGCCTGCTAGAGTTGTTAATAGTTAATCTCAGAATTAGTCACAAAGCAAAACTTTACGCTACCTTTGACTTCAGAGCTGGATTATCAGAAATCTGGATGGAATATGCTTGGTGTTTCTTTTTACAAACCTGTTTTTTCTACCTCTGGCTTTGTTTTTTTAAAAAAGGAAAATTAAAAGGAAGTTTGGCAAGCCAAGTGGTTACAAAGGTGGAACTCAGTTAACTGCAGATGTCTTTGATAAAATTAAGCCTTTTATACCAGAACACGGAACGAGAACATTACAGACAGAATAGAGCCACGGGTCTGATAAGTCACAAAATGTCATTTCGGTCTGTTAAGTCAGGTCAGCTACACTTTGAGATTAACACACAGATGTTCCGAGAGGGAAAACTGTCTGCTCGCTAGCATGCATAATGACTGACATCTCTAGGTTGTCCAGGAGGTGTTTTCAGAGTCACAGTACCTACTGCCTCCTCAGCAGCTGGCTGGGATGCAAGCTGACCTTTGGCCTACCGGACTCTAGGAGGCATCACTGCTGATTCTGTTTGTTTTTTTTCAAACAACCACTCTTTCCATTTCATTAAGATGGGTTTCCATGGTATTGATAATGACACAGCACCATTAAGGCAGGAAAAACAACTGGGGAAAAACAAACCCTTCTGGAATAAAGATTACTTAATAGCCACCAATGGGTAAAAAAAGAAGAGTTTTCTTTCTTTTAAGTCTAATTTTGAAAATATTTTCTAACTAAAAATTCTTCTAAAAGCATTCGCTATTTTTCCCCTGATAGTCTTTAAAAAAATAATTTCCTGTGGGTTAAAAAAAGAATATATATATATACATATACATATATTTGCATACACACACACACACACTTACTTCTTGGACAGCATCACTTAGATAAGATCAAGATTTAGTAAAATGTCTGGTTGCATTACTAACGGAAACCACTTTGGATTTAGATGTTAGTTTGCCTTTAATTTAATTTAATTTTGAGGGTATAGCTCATCGAGGACTACTTGCTTAGCATTCAAAATGCTCAAGGGTCCCTCCCCAGCGCCACAGGCAATGATAAATGCCCTTGGATTTAAATCATCTTGAATTTTACAGTTTTAAAGATTTCATCTTAAAATAGAAAATAGACTGGGATTTTTGAGTAATTTGGAATTGTTTACTCAGTCAAGATTTATGCCATGTATTTTGGAAGTTACAAAAACCAATGAATAAGAACTCTAGGCTGAGTATGGTCACTCACACTATAGCCCTGTGCTCGAAGGCTGAGGCAGTGGGATGTGAAACAATGGCTCACCCTGGGCTGTGCGGCAAGCCCATCTCAGAGGAAAACCCCCCACAACTTCTAGCTCTTTGTGAATACTGAAAGGTGTTTAATCTACTGATCTATGGAATATCATTGATCCCATCCAGCTCTGATTTTGATTCTAAAGTTTCTTCCTTGGGGCCCATTCTCAACGCATCAGATTCACACCATTGGAGTCCTAGTTCCCAGCTAGTGTACACAAATACAACGGGGTGCGAATTAAGACAGCATTAATCTGTGAAAGAAGTAAGTGGTCTGCCTCTTCGGTGAGTATCAAGATGGCATCAGCCTCAGCCACAGAGGACAGCCAGGCTATAAGGAGTACATACTCCAAGAACACGAAACAGCTGCAAAGACTTTGTAGACAGGGATCTGGTGGTGATCCAGGCTCTCTGGGGGTGTCACGTGTTTCCACATTCCACATTAAGAGGGGAGAGACTAAATGAATCAATAGGTCTGGGTTATGAGACCTTTAATCAGTAGCAGAATCACACCAATTTGGAAAAAATAGTCCAAAGTGAACAAATGCAACAAAACTGGTCCGATGAGCTTAGATTTTAGAAGTTAAGATAGACTTTACCATAAAATGGATAAAATCAGAACTCATCACCCAAGTCCCTAGGATTTATAGCAACAACAACTTTACGTATTTGATGATCCTGGCAATGACATAAATAAGCTGGATTATCTTATAAATCCTTGAAATTAGTTCTCTCTCTCCTTGAACAACACAAGATTCATAAATACTATTAGTTTATTAAAATATTACTTAGTTAAGACTTTCCTGACTGAGAAAAATAAAGAAACAGGAAATCAGTTATCATTGGGTGAGCTGGTTGTTTTCCTTTGTTGTTGTTGTTGTTGGTTTGGTTTGATTGGTTTGTTTGGGGTCTCACTATGTATCCAAGGCTGGCTTTGACTTTGTGATCCTCCTGCCTCAGCGTCCCAGGTGCTGAGACTACAGACATGTGCCATCATTAACTGCTTTCTAGGAAGGCATCTGGAATGCTACCTCTCTTCAGCTTCCCATCTCCCACTGCCCCGCTCTGGAAATTAGCATTTCCGTCTCCCATCTATGATTTGACTGCTCTAGAGACTTCATCTAGATGGACAGCCTTTGTCCTTTTGTGTCTGGCTTATTTCTCTGAGCATGACATCATCAAGCTTCATGTATGTTGCAGCACATAACTAAACATTACCTTTTGTTCTTTTTTACTTTTCTCTGATGTTAGAGGTTCAACTTTCTTATTTTTTTAACCTTGTATAGGGCCTGGGAGCGTAACTCATTTGGTAGAGTACTTGCCTGGCCTGCTTGAGGCCCTGGGCTCCATTCCCAGCACCTGTAATCTCAGTGCTTAGGACGCAGAGAGACAGGAAGGTTGGGTGTTGGAGGGCATCTCCTGCTACACAGTCGCAGACCAGGTCGAGATAGAGGAGACCTTGCCTCAACACTGACATGAAAAACGTGCAGTATGTGGAAAGGTGCTTCATTGGGAAGAGAAAGGGCTGAAGCAGGTCTAACCACGGCCTGGGTGCACCACAGGCTTGCTGTGAAGATGCACAGCTTAGACAGTATCTCTGGAAGAAGAGGGGGGACCAGGCACTGTGTGATTCCTCGTCCTGGGAATTCTAATCCTGAGTTCAGAGAAGGCCTTGGGCTGAAGAGTGGAGAGAGGAGACACTGAGAAACACAGTTAGGCTTAAGGCATCCACAGGAAGCTAACAGTTCTCCTGAGAAAAGCTCGGAAGGACAAAGCCAGGGCTTGTGAAAAGCCCTGAAAGCAACAGCTTTGGAAAGACAGCCATGTGCTCACACAAACAGAAAACAATCAGATTGGTCGGAGCCCTGGATTTATCCTGAAGCTATTACGTTGAATACAAATTCAATCATTAATGTATAGTAGCATTCTGTTATTGGGGGGGGTGAGGTTTTTTTTAAAGATAATGGTTTACTATGTGATCTTGAACTCATGACCCCCCATCTTAACCTCTTGAGTACTGGAATTGCAGGTGTTTGCCAACACATCTGGCTATATGGCAACATTTATTTGTTTGTTTGTTTATTTTAGTTTTTCAAGACTGGGTTTCTCCACGTGACAAAGAAATGAGTTACCAAGTAAGTTCTGGTTTACAAAGTGAGTCCCTGAGTGTCCTGGCCTCTGCTTCCACCCCCAAGTGCTGTGATAACAGACATGCTCAACCACACCTGCTAACAGGTCTGCTTTAATCTATCTGTAAGTAATATGTTTTCTAGATTCCTTGTTTATTAATCATGCCTTCCCTTCCTACCAATTTCCTTTTCTGTGCATTATTTTATTTTCCAAAATACTGTTTTTTGTTTGTTTGCTTATTTGGTTTTCAAGACAGAGTTTCTCTGTATAACAACCCTCGATGTCCTAGAATTCGCTTTGTAGACCAGGCTGGCCTCGAACTCACAGAGATCCACCTGCCTCTGCCTCCCAAGTGCTAGGATTAAAGGCGTGCACCACCGCACCCAGCCGAAATACTCTTTTGAAAAATCCCAAGCCTACCTTGCTTCCTAAGTGTTTTGTGGACATATAACTTCACCACTAATGAATCACAGTGGCCAGAGGAGTAAAGATTCTCCCTCCTCCCACGTAGGAGAGTGCTGGCCAATACTGCCTGTGTCATTAAACTAAAAAAAAAATGTGCAAAGTGGCACTAACCTGAAAAGTCAAACTGCGGCAGATGTTGAGATCTGAAGGGAAATAAATGCAAGGTTAGAAAAGCAAAGAAGGGCACAGACAGTACGGAAAACTGCAGGAACAGAGCAAGAGGCCGTCCATGTAACAACCAACGAGACATGAGCAAACCAGTGTTTTTAGAGAGTTCGTAAAAATGGAGAAAAACACAATGACTGGATCCTGGAGCTAACGTAGGTAAGATTTTGAAATGTCAACATTCAGGTTTTTAATATAATACACCAGAAAAAAATTAAGTTGGATAAAAGGTTTGACTATTGGCTGACTTTAAAGACAGACGACAGACATTCTATGTCCTAGGCTTTCCAAGTCCTCCAAATACTAACACCACACACAGATGTGCTTGCTGTCACCTCAAGAGATGTCTCTGAGCAACCCTAAAGCTACCTCCATTAGAGACGCCGCATCCATTCACGCTCAAATCCCCACACCCGGAATGCTCACGGCACACGGCAGGCACTCTGTGTTTGTCCAACGCATGAGTGCTTGAATCTGTTTAACCAAATCATGATTAAAAACAAGTCACAGGCCCTGAAGACAAATGACACTGAGAATGGAAACCCACTCCAAGCCTGTTTAGAAACCGTTTCTTGTGTAGAACAGAACTTGGCAACCTGTGAGCACAGGGAAACGTCTCTGCGCCTCACCACTAGTGAGAGAAGCAGGGGTAGCATTCTACCCTCAGAAGGGCTACTACCCTGGCGGAGTCAGGAAGTGGATGCACAGCCAGGCATGGCGGCACACAACTTTAATCCCAGTCGCTGGAGGGAGGCATGGGGATTTCTGAGTTGGAGGCTAGCCTCGGCTACACAGGACAGTCAGGAATTCATAGAGAAACTCTGTCTCAAAAAGCAAAACAAAAGGGGGGGAGAGAGAGAGAGAGAGAGAGAGAGAGAGAGAGAGAGAGAGAGAGAGAGAGAGAGAGAGAGAGAGAGAGAGAAGCAGAAGGGAAGAAAAAGAAAGAAGAGAAAAAAGAAAGAATCGGAGAACGAGAAGCTGCAATTCAGTCGTTCCTGGTCTGCAGTGACTGTTAACAAGAGGGCTCAGTGGTTAAAAATGCTTGCACCATGACCAGAGTTTGGTCCCCAGAACCCACAGTGGAAAGAGTAAAGCCAACTCCCAGTTGTCCTTTGGCCTGCATGGGCACGTTGAGAGAGTGCAACACACGCACACCATGATGAACGAACAACTGAAATAGAAGGTCCCACTGTGAGCCTGTGTTCTCTAGAAAGATCTATCACACAGCAACCTGAGTTCTGAATATATCCAGGAGAGAAGAAGAAGGCAACTGTTACTGGCAACACTGAAGAACTGGACCCTCTGACTGTGCTGACCGGGGCAGGATGAATGTAAATGTCACTCCTGATAACCCCATTTCCACACCATGCACATTTACATTTCAGGCTATAAAAAGGTTCTATTTTACCCCATCGATTTAAAAAAAAAAAACACACTTGGATCCATTACTTTTATGAGACTTTTGGCAAGTAGTTTAGCTTTCTGTCCCTCTGTTCCCTTTCCTGCCTTACACAGCAACAGCAGCAGCGTACAGTGACGTGGCCTGTATAATGCCCTGTCACTCCCATATCACTGTTAGGTATTTCTGACAAGCATTTAAATATTTCATTTAAATGCCACACACTTCGGAATACCTAGCTTAATTCTTGGCTTGCACCAGCGTGGCAACCCAGAGCACATCCCTAACCAACCCCGTGCTCCTCTGGCCCAGTGCAGGCCCTGACGCTGTGCGCACATTTCAACAGGGTGGAAACCAAATGTTAATAAAAACAGGGGCTTAAAAAGGAAATGTGGAAAAACAGTATCAATCAACGTTCCGTTTGTTTAAAGAGACCATTGGCTTAAAGCAGATCCTTGCATGGCTCTGAGAACAGACATGCAGAATTAACTCAATTGTGCTCTGAAGCCTAGATGCCACAGCTGTTCTTGCCATGTTTTGCCAAGAATCCCTTCAACTGACGTGGCTGCACATAGCTGGATTGCATAACTGTCCATGTTTCAAATTGACGCCTCCAAATTGAGCTCTTTCCCAGTGTCTTATGAGAGAATGTAAAGTTCCTGCTCAAGTGAGCTGCCAAGGAGGGCAGGATAGAACGGAACAATGGGAAATAGACAGCTGGGGTTAACAGCGTTTAAACTTTCTGTGGGTGTCAAAGATTCACCTTGGCTCAGATCCAGAGGAAGGCTCTTTTCCTTTCTGTTCTGTACTCCTTAAGAGTTAGTGACTGCTGATTGCAAGAGACTCTCAAAAAATCTGTCCTGTAACGTGGGAGATAAGGTTAAACTGGTGTAAACGTGTTCTCAGTTTAAGAAGCCTTAGCTTCCTGGTAAATCAGGCAAAAGCCAGTTACCAGGCAGAGCCTTACAAAGGAGAGGTGCTTCAAATTAAGATTCCTATCCCTATTCATCCTGTAGCATAACAATTCATTTTCAGTTTACGCAAAAAATTACGAAAGGACCCTTACCTTAAAAGCACAATTTAGGTTCATAAAATTTGAATAAATGTTGAACTAATGGAAGGATTTGAGGGATGAGCATATATCTACATTACAGTTGAACTCTGTTATTATCCATAAGAATGCCACCTTTTACCAAATGAGGCCTGATATATTTAAATGCAAACAAAGAAAATAAAAACCCTGGTAAATCAATCAGCAAGAGAAATACCAGCTATTTTCCCAGCTAACTATACACTAATTATAGTAACATACCTTGCCTAAATTTGATTAACAAGTCACTGTTGTAAAAAAAAAATTGTAAAAAAGTAAATGGCCTCAGTTTAGAGTCACATACATTTATCCAAGGCCATTGCCCGCAGCAAAGGGCCCTACAGAATTAGTGTAGAGTTAGCTGGGAAAATAACTAAAAAATCTAGGGGTTAGGAATAAGGTCTCATGGGTCCTCTGATTGTTGTCCCTCTAGAACAAGAGCTGGTTCCCTTCAGGGTCCTCTCTCTAGTGGCAGACCATGCCCGAGCACTAGGACAGCTGAGCACTGCCACTGTTCTGATCTGAGTGAGCAGGACTCTGCAAGGCATTAAATAAAACAGTGTCGCCCTAGTGTGGCTGGAAAGGACAGCTCCAGGCTGCTTCACTCAATGAATGTGGTTTTACCATGTTTGACAGCCAGTTCAAATCTCAGTTCTGAGCATAACTCAGTGAATGCCCCCCAAAGACGTACAGCTTTACAGACCCACTTCCTCGGCTCTACGCTACTTGGCTGCATGCATTGTGCTTGTTACATGTTTTATGAAGATGTTCGATACAATCCATTTTTTGTGCCCTGAATCTCACTCTAGGAAAGCCACGAAAATATTAAAGATTGTTTGTTTCTTCTGCTTACATGGCTCTGCACCACATGATCTGGCAGTAGCTGAGTAGACAGAACTGATGGGTTACTCAAGTCTCCCTGTCATGCAATACCCATGACACACCCTGGTAACATCTGGCACTATCTGAATCAAAAAGTTATCTTTTGAAGAACCTCATGCCCCATTTATGGGCTTGTTTGCCTTGAAAGTCGGTTCTAGTTGGAAAGTACAACTTGTTTATTCCCAGTTACAAGTGGACTTAGGAACCCACCTAATTGCCCTGTAAGCAGGCAAATGATCTACCATTAATCTTACAGCACATAAGTGGGATATCTCTACCAGGTCAAAGTTTCTGTTGGAACTCTCTGCCACAAAACCAACCCACTTATATATTAACATATATTAACACACATTTGTCTTAAAAAAAAAGACTAATGCTGGCTGTCCATAATGTATGCCTGCAACCCCTGTATTTGGAAGGAGGAACTAGGAAGATTAAGAATTTGAAACCAAGTCTGGCATGGTGGCATACAGATTTAATCCCAGCATGCAGGAGGCAGAGACAGGTGGATCTCTATGAGTTGGAGACCAACTTGGTCTACAGTGTGAGTTCCAGAACAGCCAAGGCTCTGTAGAGAGACCTTGCCTCAAACAAACAAATAAACCACCTGAAACCAGCCTGGGCTACATAGTAAGATCTTGCCTCAAAACATTCTGTAATATAGCTAATGAACGACATATTACAGGTTTTCTACACACAAGTCAATCATGTTGATAAAGATTTTTGTGAGTTTAAAGCCTAAAAACAACTCAACCCAATGACCATGTTTTAGAGTCAAACACTGGTGCTGACTTGCTGTGTTTCAAAGTGAGGAGAAATGAGAGAAGAGGACAGCAATTGAAACTAAATTGTCATCTTCATACTCAGGATGGACTGGTTCATACCAGCAAGGAAAGTTACCAAATCACTGTCCTTTTTAGACATGTTAAGAGTCATCAGACTGACACAGCCCAAGTTATGCTGATCTGTGGTCACGCTACAATTCCACACCCAAGATCTGTTCTTACAGACACCATCTCTGGCTCTGTGAGAGTGTCAGCTGGTCTGAAGACACAGCTCCTTTAGGGACAGAACTGTCTTGAGTTATCTAGTAGTTTCAGCATAGACATATAGTGAGGGTCAGAGCAATAGGCGTGATCACCTCTCCCTCCCTCCCAGGAACTGGCAACACTGGTAGTTACTGCAGTATTCTGAGTTTGAGCTCATTCAATAAGTACTGAATGAATATCACTATGACATGAATGTAGAGGAGTTTAAAGACAAAAATAGTATGACTTTAAATACTACGTGTATCGCTTTAGACTCACGCATAATATATCTCATCATTCAGCTGATATTTGAGCACCTACTGTGTGCTAGACACTGTGCTATTTGCTCTGAAATCTATCATCAAACAAAACAGAGAAAGATCCTAACTTCATAGGATTTACATTTTAGCAAAATATATAGATGTATAATTATAAAAATAAATTAAAATAGTTTAGAAACTATTAAGTGCTATTTTAAAAAAGAAGAGGAAAGGGGTAGTTGTGAGGAATTGGGAATGCTGGGTAGGGGAGAAATCTTCACTGTGGCCAGGTTAAAATGACATCAAGGTGCTTCACCGCCCTATAAACATGTAAGTAGGAAGGTAGTGGATGCAGGAACTCAGTGAGCCTGGCAGGCAGGGCAGGAGAGACCCCAGCGGCAGGCAAAGCCAGATCATGAAGGACCTTGAAAGCCACTTTAAGGTCACTGGATTTTTTTATTCCTTTTAATATTACACATGACATATATTTTTAATCAAAAAAGGAAAACTAAGTGAGTAAATTGTAGGCCTACTAAAACGATCCCTTGGGGGTAAAATGCTAAAAGGAATTTTGATCAAAAATCCCTCATTTAAACCACTGCATCAGAATTAACGTCTTATAAATCCTCTCTAGAGTTAACTCTGGAAAGTAGGAAGTACAACGTATTAACCTGAGCTGTAGTATACAGTGGATGAGAATGTTAATCTTGCAACGGCTGCCCTCATGGGCATTGAAAGCACTTGTTAATTCTCCTATAATAAACATCCAAGATCCATTCTCAAAGCTGCTATTAGCACTCTGTTATGAAAAGCACAGCCATGCTAATATCAACACACAAATATAATCCAGTGCCTATAAGACAAAGAATAGAATTAGTGGCAGCTTATTGTCTTATACAAACTTAATTAATTTGGCAACCATGACAGAGAATTAAAACATTTTTGGGACCTATGTAACAAACAGACCATACAGTTTAAAAACAGTAAAAGTGTAAGAACAATCAGCGTGTCATATAGCAACTCAACAAGTGGGTGAAAATACTAATGAAATAAGTGGAATTACGGGGCCATCAAGATGGCTCAGCAGTAAAGGTGCTTACAGCCAAGGAAGACAGGATGAGTTCAATCTCAGGAATCCAAGTTGTCCTTTGACCTCTACACAAAAGTGGCCTGGGCGAGAGTGTTGACCCTGATGATAGTGAGGAGTGGTCAGATTCCGGTTACACTCTGAAAGGTAAGCCACCAGGATCCCCTGCCTCTATCATCAGGGGTGTGATGTATAAGAAGGAGGAGCTAAGGAACAATGGAGGTTTGAGGCCTGACTCTCTGAAAGGACAGAATTGCTGTCTCCTAAGATGAGGACATTCAGGGACAGAGCAAGTTTGGGGGAGTGAGATCAGGACTTCAGTAGTCATGCAAATGGAGATATTTAAGTAAGTATTTGGACATACAGCTCTGGTGAAAATTCAGTAAAAGGCCTGGGCTAGAGAGATACCAGAGTCGTGTATTGTTTGAACTCGGTAAACTGGATGAAACTCCCAGTGAACACAGATCAAAAGGACCAAAGAATAAGACTTGGGACATGCTCATGTGTGGGTTAGGGCAGGGAGGAGCCCAGCAAAGAAACTTTGAAATGGCAAGATGGGAAGTGATGGGGAATATTAGGAGAATATGTGAAGCTAACCAAGAAAACAGCTCTCAACCAAAGAGGGCAGGTCATGAAAACTGGTCGCTTAGACATTAACATGTCACCTATCTGATCCATGAGACTTGTGTCTATAATATTGTGACTGTGAGTGAATAGGCTTAAAAGGGAGGTTACTGACTCTTCCTTTTTAAAAAGTCAACTGCAAGTAGTCATGGTGGCACAGACCTGAACACACACACACACACACACACACACACACACACACACACACACACACATCAAATGCAAAAAAAATAAAATAAAATGAAATTTTCAAACTTGCTTTGCGAATAAGCATATAACATGCTTTTTCACAGACAGAGCCATGAGAACACACATTATGCTTCTGAAGTTTAAAGAAAAGCAAATTGAAAAATTCAACCGAGTTGCTCAAAGCTCTAGTTCTAACATAACACTTCACGCTCAGGGCCCAGCGTCAACACTTCCTCTACTTCTAAGCAGAACTTGTCTTTCTCCTGCGAATCTGTGAACCAGGGGCTAACATGATTTATTTTACCTACTTTACAGCTTTATTGTGAGGGCCAAATGCATTTGCAAAATTAATTAATTGATACATTGCAAACCTTATAACCAGAAATCCACTAACTTTTCTTTGATAAATGGCAAGCATTAGGAAAGCTGAGCTATCCATGTCTCTGAGTATTTTCATCTTTTAGTACCAAAGAGAATTAGAAAAAATAATAAGAAAAAAAGCTGGGCTTGGTGACACACACCTGTAACTAGGAGTCAAGGAAGGAAGGAAGCTTCACAACAGCCAGCCTGAGCTACAGACTGTCTCAGAGCAGGGAGGAGGTAGGTACACGGTAAATGTGTCCTTGACTAAGAGACGGTAGGTTGGTAAAGCTGACTCGCTCTCAACAGACCCGTATTCCAACAGAAACTATTTCAGTGGTTTTAGAGACAATTGAAGGAATGAAAAGGACTGTCAGATCAGTTCTTTTCTACCATGAATGCCACATAACTCAGATAACTATTCCCAGTCCTTCCCCGTACATCTCATCTCCAGCCCAGCTGCTTCCTCAACTGTCCTGGCAAGGGGACAACATGGACAATTCAGAAATCACAATCATTCTCACACCCAGACATGTTCCCCACCTCTCATCACCATCCGTAGCTCAGTTACTTTCTGAATTGTGCATAGCAGTCCACAAAGGACTTTTGGGGTTATTAGCTGACCCTCTAGGCCAAGTAATTTTATGAGCCAAAACTTTTAACTAAAGAAAAATTGCAGCTATCCCTACATAGACTATAAGGTTTAAAAAAAACCCTCCAAGTCCACACATGCAGTTAGTACATACACAAAAGAAAAACTGAAGCAAATGTCATTTTTGTTATCATTGGACTGTATTTATTTTTCCACCACACACAGGAAGGAAGGAGAAAAAGAGGAGGAGGAGACAGAGAGCACCTTTGAGAACAGTTTGCTAAGGGCCAATCCCTTGACGTTCTTACTCTCGTTTCCGTATAAATAGGCTGAATTTTGACAATATAAACTGCTTGAGCACTTGAAATCCTAATTTCCCATAGAATTTTAAGGCTCTTCTCTAATTTAAAACTTCCTTATCATTTCTCAAATTCTTCTCTAAAGAGAACTCCTGTTTTTCCAGAAGTAGATAGAATGATTCTTTGTGTCAGTAACTGGCAATTTTGTTAACCACTTAATTTCTGCATCCATTTGTTGAAAATTATTAATAGTCACAAGGTCACCACACTAGCTTTATCCCTGAAGAAGATCAGCAAGCTGCTTCTAGAAGTGGCCTGTCAGATCTTTTTAATTACATTTATTTTGGTGAAGGGGTTCACAGTTGCTGCACTGGAGGGCAGAGGACAACCTGCAGGAGTTGGGTCTCTCCTTCCATCTGTGGCTCCGGGCATCAAACTCGGGTTGTCAGGCTTGGAGGCGAGCACCTTTCTCCACTGAGCCTTCTTACCCATCTCAAATATCTTACCTTGAGATAATTTGTTCCAAGATTTTAGTCACCCTTTTAAAAATCGCTTTTGTTTGGGATTTTTAAAACACTGACACATACCATCAGACTCATTGTTTAATAGTCTGATGGGGGAACTGTTCTTGTTTGAAAGACCTTTAGTTCCCGGAGTCTGGGGTCACAACCAGGACAATGTCTGAGGCCGATTTCAGCCTGACCTGTCTTGCTCTTCTAGATCTCCCTGTGACCTGATGATACTGATTACGAACAGAGCCGAAGATGCATACTCACCAAGTGGACATAAGGCACAAAGTATCCAAAAAGTGCAAGTGGTATTCCAGCAGCCCACACTGCATAAGCTGTCACCTTGAAGATGGCAAAATTGAAAAACTTTTTTGGAGGACTAAACTTTCTCCTGGAAAAGAGGGAGAATCTGCTGCTCTCGCTCTCTTTCTCTTTGGCACTGGAAACAAGAGGTCGGTAAGTAAAGCCAGCCAGAAAGAGAACGAACATGAAGATGCAGAGGACTCTCAGTGTGTGCAAGAGGCCCACGCTCTTGGTCAGATTCCCTAAAAGCAGAGGGAGCAAAATTGTGAAGACGCTGCTGCCCGCCGTGACGATGCCGTTAACTAGTCCGAGGCGCTTCTTGAAGTAGTGTCCCAAGATAACCAGTGAAGGCTGGTATGCAAAGGAGCAGCCGCAGGCAAATATGATTCCATAAGTAAGGTACAGAGGCTCGATGGAGCTGCATAAAGACGAGAGAGACAGAAAGCGGCTTTAATCTTTTTCATGGTGCTTAGCAGAATAACACCTTCTACAGGAGGCTGGAGAGACCGCTCAGCAGTTAGAGCAGAGGACCTGGACTCCGCTCCCAGCACCCACATGGCAGTTCACAACCACTGTAACTCCAGTCCCAGGGGATCTGGTGGCCTCTCCTGGTCTCTGAGGGCACTAGGCATGCACATATGTGGATTTAAACATTCATACCCATGAAATAAAATTAAATAAATAATTCTTGAAAGGAATTCCCTTAGTAAAGACAGATCTTGTCAACATGTTTTCTGAAAATAAAAAAATAAAAATAAAAATGTGGAAAAGCTTAATAAATCAAGACTACAGCAGTAAAATATTTTAATTTAATCTGAATGAGTGAAAAATGACCATTAAGGTCACCAGTGACTCTGGTCCCCTTTGCCTGCCAAGGATTTCTGGTGAACCATACACAGCATTGGGTAAGAACCATGTTCTCCACAGCTCAGAAATAAAGACAGCTGCCAGGAAGGGACAATAAAATCTTGTTCAATAGTGCTTTTAAATTACAATTTAACTATGCACACACATTATTTTTACGGCCTTTTCCCAGGTGCTTACTAAGCAATATAGTCAGAGAAAAGACTATGTCGGGTGTTGTCTCCTCGGCGTCGGATCAAGAATATGTGCATGGGGAAGCAGTTATGCTCCCCCCCAGAGCTGTCAACCAACCTTCGCCCTGGATTGCACTGTTGCCAGCATTGTGCAAGATAAGAAGAAATCATATCCAGATTGCATTAAGGCCGAATTAAAGTGTGCTCAGCAGTGATTCCGGTCTGCAAGCTTTTGAAGTAACTTATTACTGCTCTCAAAAGAACAAAAAGAATACAAGAATTTTTAATTTAATCAAATAACTATACATCTCTTGGAAAGGTGAAGTTTGTGCTTGGAAACAATCAAGGTAAGGACTAGAAGAAAACAAGTTAAAAGTTGTCTTCTTTTTCTTTCTTACTTTTTTTCCAAAGTCCAATTCAAAAGGCTATTTATCAGTAGATAAAGCTGGTTAATAATTACATTTTGGATAATAATGCTCACCAACCAATATGCTGAGGGACTCGCAAGGAACTCAAATCTGATCAAATTAAGGCACGCTGGCAATTCTCTGAGAGCCCTTCCGCTTGGACCAACCCACGTCTAGCGCCGCCTTCCCGTTACCGCTAGGCCTTCCCAGATCAGCCTCACTTCATTCTGATCACTATTTACCAAATCTCCACTCTTCTTTTTCTCTGTTTGTTTTGCTTTGCTTTTTCAAGACAGGGTTTCTCTGTGTAGCCCTGGCCGTCCTGGAACTCACTCTGTAGACCAGGCTGACCTTGAACACAGAGATCCACCTGCCTCTGCCTCCCGAGTGCTGGGATTTAAAGCATGCACCACCACATCCTGCTCAGATTTCCACCCTTGATTCACATTAAACAGAAACTTGGTGGGAAAGATTGAAAAGTGTATCTTCAAGTTTGTATTCATGGCCCACGTAAAGCAATACTTCTATTCCTATCCCTAGTAAGAATCACATAGAACAAATAATGCTTCATTTCAAAATTGTTTTAATTCTTGTTATTTTATTTTATGTGTATGGGTGCTTTGCCTGCATGTACATCTGTGCACCATGTGTGTGCCGGGTGCTCCTGGAGGCCAGAAGAGGGCCTTGGATCCTCTGGGACTGGAGTTAGAGACAGTTGTGAGCTACCACGTAGGTGCTGGAACTGAGCGCTCTGTAAGAGCAGCTCTGGATCACCGAGCCATCTCTCCAGCCGTGCTTCATTCCTTTTGACTGGAGGGGGAAGGTGTGTTTTGTTTTTTAGGTCTCTCACTATGTAGCAGAGATTAACCTTGAGTTCACGGTGCTTCATTCTGTACCAAATTTTCACATAAGCAGTTTTCCAAATACTTGCAAGTTCTTAAAATCTCAAAATTTTAAAGAAAAAAAAATGTAAAATTTATGTACATTTCTCTGCCTCCCTCAAAATAGGTCTTAAAAACAGTATTGATAACACCATTATCACAAACAGTAGGTGCTACAGTTACTCCACAATATGGAGACAAGAATTTGGAATCTCAGGTACCCAGTGAGAGCGCCTCACATCTATCCTTGTGCCTTTGTGTCACTGTCCTCTCAGAACTTGTCACTTGTGAGTGTCCTCACGACAAACAGTGGGTTTCAGTGGTGACATCTAACTGCAGTGTAAGTCAGAAAGATCATAGAATTCCAATCGTGGGCACGGGCTTCAGCGCCAGGACACTGATGTGACCCAGTGTGCTAGAGAAGGCTTCCTAAGAAGACAGAAATCCCTGGACAATCGGACCTGCCACCTCACGCTGGCAACTTACCTGTGCTGGTCTGACGGCCTTTGACCAGCAGGTAACGAAACTGAGTCATGTGAGGATATTACATTTATTAACGTCAACGTGGCCTCAAGAATTGCTTCTCCTAGCCGGGCGGTGGTGGCGCGCGCCTTTAATCCCAGCACTCGGGAGGCAGAGCCAGGCGGATCTCTGTGAGTTCGAGGCCAGCCTGGTCTACAAAGTGAGTTCTAGGAAAGGCGCAAAGCTACACAGAGAAACTCTGTCTCAAAAAACAAAAAACAAAAAAAAAAAAAAAAAAGAATTGCTTCTCCTAGACATTAAGATGTGGAGATGGAAGAGAGGGACAAACTGGGTTACAACCTAAAATTTTTTCACTAGCCCAAAAGGTCTGAAAAAGGAATGCTTGGTGCTTGTGTGTGTGATTTCCTAGTGAAATGCATAACGAATGCTTGGTGCTTGTGTGTGTGATTTCCTAGTGAAATGCATAACGAATGCTTGGTGCTTGTGTGTGTGATTTCCTAGTGAAATGCATAACGAATGCTTGGTGCTTGTGTGTGTGATTTCCTAGTGAAATGCATGACAGGCTCTTCAAGCTCTCAAGTGCTCTCCATGCCCTCAGCAAGGGCCAGAGCCCCCGGAGCTAACCAGTGCCTGGAGAGTTCCAAACTTCTTTTCTTTTGAAATGAAATGTTTAGAAGCAATCAGAAAAGCTCCTTTAAAATGAAGACCTGTTTTCTTCTAAGAAGCATAGTTTTAAAGAACTTGAATAAAATTTTAAGTGGAGAAGTACAAAAGCTAACTGCCTACTTTAGATTGAGGAAGGGGTGTGTGTGTGAGTAGTAGGAAGTGAAGTGAGAAAAGCTAAGGATTCTGCTGACTAAATATGAAAAAACTTGAAATAAGCAGGGCCAATATTGCAAGCTTGATCCCTTCTCAACCCCACCCATGACTAAGTCGTGGTTTTCAACTAAGGGAACATGAGGGTAGGCGGGGAAGAGAGAGGGAAAGGAAGACAAGCACTAGCTGGAGATGGTCTGCAGGCTTCTCCTTGCTAACTGCCTCCTGCTGCTGCTGCTGCCAGGTCACCAGTGCCGTGGGGACACCGGTGCTGCGGGGACACGGGTGTCGAGGGACACCGGACACCGGTGCTCCTCTAACCAAAGTTCTCAGAACACGAAGAACTGAGGACCATGGCTGCTTCATCATGTAACCTGTCCTGTGGCCTTGGTGTCTTTGGAGGCCTGCATCTTTTCTTCTAATAGATGTAATACATGACATTAAGTTTTAAAGTGTATTTTAACCACTTTATCTTGTCATGATATTTAAATATTCTAATATCTTCTTTTTATTTTTTATTATTTTTTAAAGTATAGACTGGAAATCTCTACCTGGGTTGGCACTGATTTGGAAGATCTTATTCTCATCAATAAAATAATTTTCCTATCAAGCTTAAAAATACCCCTTATGAGCCCTCGAGATCTAACGTGGCAGTGACTTAAACGGAAACCACAGCTTTAGATAACTCATAGATATAATTTGATTCCTTTAGGAGTTTTATGTAAATAGACTAAAACAAAAGGAAAAACATTTTTCTTGGCTCCGGTGAACACCTGCATCCTGACATCTAAAATTGGCCACTGCAAGCAAATCTGTTTCAATGTTCCGCCTCGGGTGTGCTGCTGTGAGTGACAAGAGCCATCTCCAGAAAGTTGTTGTTTTAAGGAGATTTTCCTTGTAAACGGCAAAGACTCTGGAAGGTATTTAACAGCTCTCCAGGAGCAACGTGAAGCAGCCACATCCTTACCTTACGAAAGAACTGGACATGAGTCCGATGAAGCCCACGGCAGCGCCCACGACAGCTGTTTTCCGGCAGCCAAACATGTCTGTGAAGACGCTGACTATGGGGCAGCAGAAGAAGATCATGCCCATGGACAGCGAGCCTACCCACGCTGGAAAAGAAGAGAGAGCATCACAACATCGAACACTGCACTCCCCTCCCCGCCCATTCCATCTGGAAAGTGGCCAACCCACGGCGAGGAAAAGCCCTGACGCACACGGACAACCAGAGGGAACGCTGTAACAAGATGGCAGCCGTCTGAAGACCTCACGTGCTTGGCCAGTAGTGATTCGTATAGCAATGGAATGTAAGTGAATTCCTGAAAGTTTGTGCTTTTCAGTTAATTAAACATTCGTCTATGGCCCTGTCTAATTGGTATCTGTGGTTGTAAGCAATTTCTAATCCGAGACAAATTTCATTAAATAAAAAAATTAAAAATTAAAAAGAAAGTTGGTCTTGGTAGAGCATACTTATGGTCCCAGCACTCAGGAAGCTACAACAGAAGAAGAATGAGTTTGAATCAGCTTGGGGGACATAATAAGACCCCCCAAAATACACACACACACACACACACACACACACACACACACACACACACATATGCACAAATTTAGTTTAGGAATTTATACTGGGGAGGTCAGAATGCAAAGAAATGACCGCTGAAATCAGGACAGTGATTATAACTCTTTGCTTTAGAATGTTCGTTTTTTTTAAGACAGGGTCTCACTCTGTAGCCCCTGCTGGCCTAGAACTCATTAAATTGCCCTAACCAGCCTCAAACTTACCAATTCTCCTGTCTCAACTAGCCTTCCAGACTCCTAGAATTACGGATGTGAGCCACCATGTCGACTGTGGTGAACTCAAGTAGAGCAAAGATTACTGTCCTTTGGGAACAAATAGTTACAGAGTGATCATCTGTATAGTGTCTGGGCTTGGTTTTGGTTTTTGTCCTAAAGAGAATGACTTATACATAGTAGATTATTTCTGACCTAGACAATAACTACAGGGTATTTGTTTACCATTATTTATAGAAGTATGCTATTCTATTTTCTTCTCTGCAAGTATGTTATTTTCTTCTGATTCTATAAAATCCAAAACAAACCCAGAAAGCATTAGGTACAATAATCATAATAGCATTTCAAAGAACTGAATGATTTGTCATCAAGCCTGAAAGTTCCTCTAAAAATAAGCTAATAGGGCCTACATGATGTGGCTGTACAACAAGCCCTATAATAAAGTTGTCCCTGAGAGGCCACTTCCCTTATAAGTTGGTTTAAATATCTTAGAAATGGATTAGACATATACCTTCCCAGAATTCCTGAGGATTGGGAAAAGTATAAGTGAATCTCTGTGCCCAGGCACCACACTTCCTAATTTAAAGCTCTGATAATGGTAAGAATGTAGGTGATCCCAAGAACATGGCCCACAGAATCAACTAAGCAGGACTCATAGGGATTCAGAGACTGAAGCAGTAATCACAGAGCCTGCATGGGTCTGAGCTAGGTTCCCTATATACACCTTATGGTTGTGGAGCTTGGTGTTCTTGTGGGACTCCCAACAGTGGGAATGAGGGTGTCTCTGGCCCTTTCCTCCTACTGGGTTGCCTCGTTCACCCTTGATATGAGGGTTTGTGCCTAGTCTTATTGTAACTTGTTAGGCTGTGTTCAGTGGATGATAGCCTTGGGAGGCCTGTTTTGCCTTGTTTTGGTTTTGGTTTTGGTTTTTTTAAGGGAAATGAAGGAGTAGTGGATCTGGGGAAGAGAGGAGGTTGGGGGAGGGACTAGGAGTGGAGGGAGGGAAAATTGAGGTAGAGATGTAATGTATGAGAGAGAAAAAGAATGTAGGTGATCTCTAACTCCACCGGGCTCTGAAAAACTCTACCTGGGTTTCTCTGCTTTCTTAACAGAGGTATGAAGACCAAACCCTGTGCAAAGACCCTTTCTTAGTGCTAGGTCTAAATGAAGTTTGACCATATTGATAACTTCACAATTTTTTTTATTTCTTGCACTTTAAGTTACACTTAAACTATGTACATAACATACTAAAATAGCCACGATTCTAATTTTCTTCCTTTATCAGAAAGAAGACTGTAATCCTAAAACACTGTGTGTGCTGGGACCAAACCAGTCCTCTGAGAGAGCACAGAGCATCTCTCCAGCCTGCTGCTTTATTTTTTCAGCACCAACATCAGCACTATGCTGAAGAGAACATCTGCAGCGAATACAAAGAGCAACATGGACCCAAATTAACTAAACAGGACACCACAGGATAGTCTGCCAGACAGTCAGGGTACCTGCTCTATTCAAACCGAAGCCTAAACCAAGAAAAACATCTGCTAAGAATGAACCCAGAACACTGGCGGAGGCGCTGGAGGAGGGAAACGGCTGACTGGAGAGCAGGCATTGGCATCATCGGAAAGGGTGAGAGCGGAGCTGAAGAGACAGAAAACTCAGTCTGCAGACAGCATGGGAGAGGGAGCTCGTGGAAACTCGAGGACAACTTTTCAAAGCTGTTTTTACTAAGTAGTTTGTGAATGCTAATTTTTAGGACTCTACTAATTGGATTACGCATACATACATTCTCTCTGAGTCATTCTTTTTTTTGGAAATTTCCATCATCCTTAAGTAAAATAAATGTTGATTTAATGTTGTAAGCCATATATAATGCTGATTCAGCATTCCATATATGTGCTTTTAAGTTTTAGTCCGGTGCATACTGTGGTATTTTTACGGTACATATTTGAATTTTTCATGGTTTTTCTGGAGCAAAAATCTGTGATTTTTACCTAGATTTTATGTGATTTTAATGAAACATGGGTAATCATGGCCACCTGCTAATTATTTATGGTTTAAAATAAAAGGTATTTGCTAGGCATGGTGGCTCATTCGTAATTCTAACACTTGGGTGGCTGGAGTAGGAGGACTGTTGTGAGTTCAAGTCCAGACTGAGCTACATGTATGCTGTCTTTAAAAATAAAAAAATTACTCATCAGTAATAATTTAATCCCATTCAAAAAAAACTTAGTAATCCATGCTTAAGAAATGATTTCCTGGGCTAGGTATGATGATGCTCACCTTTAATTCTAGCACTCAGGAGACTGAAGCAAAAGGTTCTGTATGAGTTTGAGGCTAGCCTGATCTACATAATGAGTTCTAAGACAGCCAGGGCTACATAGTGAGATAATGCCTCAAAATAGATAGATAGATGATTGATAGATAGATAGATAGATAGATAGATAGATAGATAGATAGATAGATAAAGTGAACAACAACAAAAGAAACACTACACTATTAAAACCCAGCAGAATAGAACACTATCATCCATTCTGAGATACAGGCACTTCTACAATCAAGGACTCAAAACTGACTGTAACTCCAGTCTCGGGGAACTTGACACCCTCTCTGGCCTCTGTGGGCACTGCACACAGGCAAACCCCCAGGCACATAAAAATAAATATAGCAGTCCGAACAACAGCATCGATCATCTTAACCCCGTACCAGACAGCAGCTGCAGGAAGTTGTTATGGGGAGCTGTTAGCACTGAGCAGGGTGGATGGGGACAGAGGAGGAGCAGCTGACATTCCTGGAGCACTGTCATCTATACAAAGGACCTAGACAAACTTGTCATGTGACCTTCAGGCAAACCTATCAAGTATTATCTTCATTTTTTATTGGCAGAAAGATATTAAAGCTCTTAAGAAACTTGAGGGAGTTCTGCAAATTTGTAGGATTCGAACCAAACATTCTAGTTGTTAGCAGGAATAAAAAAAAACATGCACAAAAGGTGCGTGTCTGACAGCATCACTATTCCCTACCCTACCTACTCTGAAGACGCTCGTTATCCAGCTTAAGTAAAATGAAGTCCAGACACAGTGGGTCACGTTTCCATGCATCACCCTCCATTCCAAGCAGGACATAACAATTCAGTTTATACTATCAAAAAAATAAAAATAAAAATTACCCACCCAAACCAACAAGCTTGCCCACCTGGAAGGGTCCAGGTCTAGATGCAGGTACTGGCAGTGAATGCTCCCTGGGAGACAGTGGTGGAGGGCCACAGAGGCCTGAGCTTCACCTCCTCTATGCCTGTGAAAGGAGGCTGGAGGCACAGGGGCCTAGGTGGGGGGCTATGTTTCTAACAGGCACACCAGGATTCAGACAAGAATTCCATGCTGCTTGTGTAGCTGGGTCTATGAAACTCCAAAGCCAGAGTTCTGAACTGGAGATTCAGAGTGCTAGATGGAAGAGAATGAAAACCACTGGGGAAAGGGGGTGGAGCGGGGGACACAAGAGTCAAACCAGACAATGCAGCCCCACTCAGGATGGTCCCAAACCTGAGCTGGCCTCGTGCCAATAAAATGCCAACTACAGTCACTCAGATGAAATAATCCCACAGCCCAACTGAACGGCCATGTCAACATGAGGATGCTTTTAAGGATAATGTGGTTGGTTGCAGACAGGATCTGGAAGCCCTTGAACTCTCCAGCTTCCTGCCTCAGCCTCCTCCTGCTGGAACTGCAGACATATAGTTGCCATAGCTAGCCTCCTTCCCAAGCTTCTTAAAAATAAATTTTCATTTAAGAAGTTTGGGGGTGGGTGGGTATATGCCACTGATCCCAGCACTTAGGAGGCAGAGCTAGATGGATCTCTGTGAATTCAAGGACAGCCTAGTCTTTAAAGCAAGTTGTAGGCCAGCCAGGACAATAAGATCTTGTCTCATAAATCAATAAGAGAGAAAAGTTTCAGATTTACACAAAAATGAGGATGGTAAAAGCAGTAACTACACATCCTATCCCTATCCAGTTCCTCTTTTTTTAAATATCTTCAATTAGTATGGTATTTTTTATAAGGAACCAATATTGATATTGTGTCCTTTATTCAGACTTCTTTAGACTTATCTAGTGTCCTTTTTGGCTCTGGGACCCAGTCTAAGACATGTCTGCTTCGGCTCCCTGGCTCTGACAGTCAGCCTGACTTCCCCGGTGTTTGCTAACCTTGGCAGCACTGAGTACTCATCAGGTATATTGTAGAACGTCCCGGTGTGGCTGTTGGGGGCGGCTGTGAGCGTCATAAAGTGGCACATTAGCAAAGCACAGCAGGGCACATAGTCAGCGTGACTTATCCCCTTGCCCACCTAGCTGGGTGGGGTTCTCAGGGTCCTCCACTGTGGAGCTGCCTTCCTCCCCCTTTTATACTGCGCTCTTGGAAGGATGCCACTAGGTAAAGCTCACACTGCGGGAGTAAGAATTAAGCTTCACCTTGAGAGCAAAGTGTCTGCCTACACAAACTGTCTGGGATTCTTCTGCATGGGAGGTCAGTGTATCCGCATGAGCTCACACTCATTTCTGCAGACGAACAGGCTCACAGTTATTATACGGTTTCGGTTATACTCAAATCTTGTTGGCTGCTGGAAGCTCTTGGAGGAGTCTTTCATTTGACTCTGTCAGTCTTTGACACAGCCCCCACTTATATAATTTGGGGGATTTATTTATTTGTTTATTTATTTGTTTGTTTGTTTGTTTGTTTAAAGGCAGGGTTCTTCCATGTAGCCTAGACTGGCCTCAGATTCATAATCCTTCTGCCTCAGTTTCCCAAGTAGCTGGAATTACAGGCATGTAGCATTATACCGAGCTTCTGTGCGTCTATATGTAACCATCAGGATCTACATTAAGTCAACCTTAAATGAACATCGGTGTCTCTAATTCCATCACCACAGGACTTGTTCTAGACTTCCTCCTGTCTTGACTGTGCCCTTTCATTCCAGCAGTGAAAAATCAGAAAAATACTGTTCATCTCAGAAAGTTAGGAAAGTAATGCTAGCCATGCAATCCCAGAAATCAGGAGGCTGAGCAGAAGCTTGTAAATTCAAGGGCCAGTCTAGGCCTCATAGCAAATTTGATGCCAATCCAGACCTATGCCACAAGACCTTGTCTCAAAAAAAAGAAAAGAAAAGAAAGGTAAAGTAAAAGATGAAGGAGGGATCGAGGGAAGGAGAATGGGAAGGAATTATAAAAGTAAAACATGACTTAGGTGTTGGGATAAGTAACTAACCGTTTTGTCCAGAATATCAAGACTCTGTCGGCACTGAACTTCAAAGTAATACTGACCCCGTTCAAATCTCAACCGCCATCGCTGTGGTGGTGGTGGGGTGGGACCTGGGGCCTCGTGCCACCTCAGCAAGTGAGAGACTCACCAAGCTACAGCCTCAGGCCTTTGTCATTTTTGCATTTTGAAACAGGATCTTGCTAAATTGCCACCCTGGCCCTAAACTTGCAATATAGGCCAGAAAGGCCTCAAGTTTACAATCCCTCCCCAGTAGCTGGGGTTGCGGGTATGTGGAGCACAGTTGGCTTTAAAATGAACTAAAGTTTTAATCTGCAATGGCTTTGGGTCACGGCTTACACAAAAAATTAACACTTATCAAGTCCACTGAGGTAAAGTAGGTGAGATTGTTCGCAGCTGGAGATGATGGCTCAGAGACTTGCCTGAGGAGGTCAGAGTCCTGAAGGACTAACATTTCTGCTAGCTTATAACCATTCACACCACATGGAAGGTGCTGGACCAGAGCAACAAAGTTTAAGTATAGATTTCTGAACTTATATATCACATATTGCCCTAAAACATTGAAAAACAACAAGGTTTGGGATTTTAAAAAGAGAAATCACACTACATCAAACCTCTACCAACTCCCAAGCCTCCAGGGCTCATCTCTCAGCTGTGGAATTAACAGCCGTATACATAGTCTTGTCTTTGGGAAATTTCTTTCACTTCTAATCTAGAGCTACAGTTCTGACTCTGCAAAGCTCATTTATTGATTAAGATTTATTTCTCTAAGAGTAATAAATGGTTTAACCTTATTAGTCCACAGTAGAAGCTAAAGTCCCTTGGTACACTTCCCCAACAGCAATGTATTGTCATGATTAGGTTCCCATTACAGGATGCCACCCTCACAATATGCCCACTTCATTCTAGTAGAGACGGAGCCAGTGTAACTCAACAACGGAATATTCACAGCGTGGATGTAAGTCTCCCGGACAGTGCTATCCAAAAGTCTATCAAGCCGGGTGGTGGTGGCGCATGCCTTTGATCCCAGCACACAGGAGGCAGAGGCAGGTGGATCTCTGTGAGATCGAGGCCAGTCTGGTCTACAGAGTGAATTCCAGGACAGGCACCAAAGCTACACAGAGAAACCCTGTCTCGAAAAACAAAACAAAACAAAAGTCTGTCAAGAGGCTCACACTCTGTGTGTCACTCCTGGGCTGTAGTCTCCTTCTTAGGTACAACAATAATTTTATGTATGTTGCCTCTTTTTTTAAAAAGTCCCACTGAAAACAATGATATTTGAAGATAGTTTTTAAGGGGCTGGGGATATGTCTCAGCAGTTAAGGGCACTTGCTGCTCTTGCAGAGGGCCTAAATTGAGTTCCCAGCAACCCCACTGGGGCAGCTCACAAGCACCTGTGACTCCTTCTGGCCTCTTGAGCCATTGCACATATGTGGTACCGTACAGCAGGCACACACGTGTACATATAAATAAAAATGAATTTTTACAAATTTCACGATGATTTTTAAGTGTACTAGAGAGATGGTTCAACAGTTAAGAGCACTGGCTGCTCTTGCAGAGGACCTGGGTTCAGTTCCCAGCACTCACATGGTAGGTAGCCCACAATTACCTGTAACTGCAGTTCCAGGGAATCATACGCCCTCTTCTAACCTTCCTGGGAACCAAGCATGCACGTGATACACATATGCACATGCATACTTGACACTTCACATAAAATAAAATATATAAATCTACTTGGAAACTGAAAAAATGCACAGAAATTTTCTGAGTTGCTTGCGTACTTTTGGCATGGTGCCCTTCCTCTAGGTGACAGGAAGCCTGCGCACTCGGGTCCTATGATCTGGCCCTCACAGACTGCTGAGCCGGCTCTTAGGGCTGCTGCTGCCTCTGCTTTATTGATAGGCCTTAGAGCAGCTGCCAGATGAACTCTCCCGCTGCTTCTACCACGAGGACAATGTGCAAGTCCGGTCATTACTCAGCATTTCCTAGGAGTTAAGGAGAAGTGCTTCCCTTCCCTCGACAAACGAGTGACTCGCCTGTAGCCATTTGAAAACGTTGCTCTCTCAGCACTCCTCTCTGCCTGCTTCCTATTACGGTTTTTGCTGTCCTTGCTTTACAGTAACCACGCGGCTATGATGTCTACACTAAAGGCGGTTTCCACCTGGGTTGAACTTCACATTCCAGAAATTTTTTTTTTTTTTTATTGTTTTGGGTTGTGTTTTCTGATGCTGAAAACCACATCAAATCCTAACTGGATTGATGGCCTTACAGTGAATGGGAAATATAAAATTTTACTGAGCTCTTATAAAGCCTTGAAAATATTCTTCAAACCAGAACTAATTGTTCTTCACCTGGACATTTCTGCAGAATCCTCTAAGACTTATTTTAAATTCTCAACTCTCAAGAAAAACCACTCCCAGTGCTCCTGTGCACCTCCTCTTCCTGTGGTGACTGCAGGAACGACTGCCAGAAGATGGTGTCTAAATCCAGAGTGAAACCATAACCAACAGCGATCAGAGACTGCAAACACTCAGAGCACACACCTCTGTAAGGAGAACGAAAACCGACATGAAGTGAGCTCCTGCCACCGGGCAGACGCCGCCGTGGGGGCACTGCACTCGGTCCTCAGCAGCCCCCTGTGCAGTAGCCGCCGCTCGGTGGTTAAGCAGTTTGTCTAAGCGTGCTCTACAATGTAAGTGGAAGCCTCTAGATTTAGCGCCTGGCCCAAAGCCCTGCCCTGGGCATTCATTCCATCACTCCTTATAAACAACCCCACTTGGGGTCAGCACACCCGAGCTGACAACTCTAGAGCAGGATAAATAAATACACACGTAATCCTTTTGACATAGTTCTTTAATCCTTGATGTTACAGCAGGATTGATGACTGAGTGTGGGAAAGTGGTTGATGGGAAAAATTTCAACTAAGTTTTTACATAGGATATTGAAAAATATTCTCCAAAACAGTGAAGAAATAGTCAATTGCTCTTCACCCAAATGTTAATTTCTTTGTCAAGTTTTAGAAGCTAAGACATGCTGTGGGATGTTCTGTATGGCAAATGTGTTGCTCTGATTGGTTAATAAATAAAACACTGATTGGCCAATGGCTAGGCAGGAAGTGTAGGTGGGACAAGGAGGAGAATAAAGCTGGGAAGTGGAAGGCTGAGTCAAAGACACTGCAAGCCGCCACGATGACAAACAGCATGTGAAGATGCTGGTAAGCCACGAGCCACGTGGCAAGGCATAGATTTATAGAAATGGATTAATTTAAGCTGTAAGAACAGTTAGCAAGAAGCCTGCCACGGTCATACAGTTTGTAACCAATATAAGTCTCTGTGTTTACTTGGTCAGGTCTGAGCGGCTGTGGGACTGGCAGGTGAGAGAGATTTGTCCTGACTGTGGGCCAGGCAGGAAAACTCTAGCTACAAAGACATATTTTAAATTCTCAAACATCAAGAAAAACAGCTTCTGGGCCAGTGAAATGGCTCTGTGGGTAAAGATGCCTGCTGTCAAGCCTGACCCCTGAGTTCAATCCCCAAGTCTCCTGTGGTGGATGGAGAGAACCAACTCCTCCTGCAAGTTGTCCTCTGACCTCCATATGCACATCTTGGCTCATCCAGGGTTTATGTGCGTGTAAGCACAAGCGCGCGCGCGCACACACACGTAAATAGATAAAAATGTAATTAATTTTTTTTTAAAAAGAAAAGTTACTTTCTTTAAACATGCGAGATCAACTTAGTAACTCTTTCAACTAGCTAGTTAGGACCCAACAAAGCTGTTTACAGCACCTTTCTGCGAAGGAATACATCAGAACCAGCTTACTCCAAGAATGTTCGACTGAACAGTCTCAGTGTTCCCCCTTCTCCAACACCTACCGTCAGTGCCCCAGTCTCACACACACACACACACACACACACACACACACACACACACACACACACACACGAATTCTTACACATAAAACTGAAAACACTTACAGCAAGGTATCAACCATTAGAAATTTGAATACAATGAAACAGCCTTGGTTCCACATAAGTTTTCCTTGAACTTTTCAATATAGCTTTGTTCTGCTTTGTGAATTATAAATAAAGTCATATGCAGTGATGAAAAATTTCTAAATTATGTCTAATAAAAATGTTGGATGCAATGGAGCTAAGGACAAGAGCTGAAAAATAACGAAAGTTCCACTCGCCAGATTTTTAGCCAACACATTCATTCACTTGGCAAGTACTATAGCGTGTGTGCCAGCAAACGTCTAGATCTCAGAGGATAGAGGGGATAACAGGGAAGCCAATCTTTGCCCACAAAGAGATGCCATTCTATAGGGGGACAAAAGATAAAAATAAAAATGATATCATGGTTGGTAAAATTAGACCCCAAACCCCATTGTAAACAGAAGGCTGAAATTGATTAAATAAATAAACTTCAAAAGTGAAAAACTAGATCATTACATTTAGAATTCAGTAAACTCAAAGGACAATATAAATGGGAAAGGAATTTACAGAGTGTTGGTCACGTGAGAAACATTTGAGCCACAGACCCTGCTGGGCACTGGGATCTTAAACACTTAATCTCATGCAGCTCTATTCAAGAAAAGCAAACAGGAAGAGGGCAGTGAGCAGTGTGATAATTGTGTACTATGGGACCTCTTAGGGAGGGGCACAGCCCAGATGTGGAAGGACAAGAGAAGTCAAACACTCTTTCCTCTGGGTACCATCCAAACTGTCTTGAAGAATAAACAGGCTTTCTTGGGCAAAAAAAAAATGGAGAGAAGAAGAGACAGGCGCATGCCATGTATACGAGCAGCACATGCAAAATGAATGCCTGCAAGTGGTCCCTTAAGGACGTGGTCAGAATCATAGCAAAGCTATGCTTGGTTAACCTGGGAATGACATGATCAAATGGTATATTGGAAACCTCACTCTGGTTTTGGAGAAAAGACTATTCAAAAGTGAAAAACTAGATCATTACATTTAGAATTCAATAAACTCAAAGGACAGTATAAATGGGAAAGGAATGCACAGAGTGTTGGTCACATGAGAAACATTTGAGCCACAGACCCTGCTGGAAATGGAAATGGTGGAAAACTGGGAGGAAATCAGAAGACTACATCAAGTCATTCATAAATGGCAATGATCCAAATTCAGAAGCAGTAAGGTACCAAGAGCATGGACATGGCAGATGTAAGAGAATCAACAGATTTGAAGATGCACTAGACAGAAACAGATAAAAGCCATTTCTTTTGATAAAGGGTCTGGGAAAGATACAACAGGCAGTGAGAAGCAGAGTCTAAGAACAAAGAAAACAAACAGATCCAGGAATGGGGTAAAGGAAAGATAGTAATTTGCTTGAAAATGAAAGCAACTTACTCAGTATCCTGAATATAAAGCAGACATCTCTTTCTAAATCTGTAGCTCAGAGCAAGATTCCTAGGTGCTGGGAGCAGGCTCTGTGAGTAAGGGCATTTGCTGCACAAACATGAGTATTTGACTCAAATCCCCACCATATATAGATAACCAGGAATGGTCATGTACACCTGTAACCCCAGTATGATGGGCAGCGTGGTGGGGAGGGCAAAGTAGGGCAGGGGGAAGGGGGCAGAGACATGAGGATCGACTATCTGGAGCTTGCTGGCTGCCAGCCTGGCCACAGGTTCAGTGAGAGAGGAATACAGCAGAGAATTACAGACAAAGGACAGACACTGGATATCTTCCTCTATCTAGTTCCCATATGCCCAGAGAGAGAGAGAGAGAGAGAGAGAGCGCATAAACACATACATAAATAAAATAATTTTAACGCTAAAGAGATCTTTAGTCTGTAAAGTACCAGAGTTAGATCCCCAGACCAATGTAAAAAAGGTAGGTGGAATCTCAGTACTAAAGAAGTGGACACAGACAGTTCCCTGGGGCTCCCTGGCCACCCAGCCCAGTCCAGTCCAGTAGGTGAGCTGTAGGCTCCAAAGAAGACAAAGCCCTAAGGAATAATAGCTGAAGCTACATATACCACACACACACACACACTTTCAAATTTTTTAATTTTTAAAAATCTTTGTATGTGCAGGTGTTTTGCCTGCCATGTATGCCTGTGCTCCATATATGCCTGTGCTCCATGTATGCCTGTGCTCCACGTGTGCCTGTGCTCCATGTATGCCTGTGCTCCATGTATGCCTGTGCTCCATGTATGCCTGTGCTCCATGTATGCCTGTGCTCCATGTGTGCCTGTGCTCCATGTATGTCTGTGCTCCATGTATGCCTGTGCTCCATGTATGCCTGTGCTCCATGCAAGTGACTAGAGAGGCCAGAGAGTGTTAGGTTCTCTGGAACTGGAGTTATGGATGGTTGTGAGCCACCACGTGGGTGTCAAGAACTGTACCCGGGTCCTCTGCAAGAGCAATAAGTACTCTTACTGTGTACTTACCACAGTGCCATCTATCCAGCCCTTTAAAGTTTTTTACATCATGGAGAATTTTATGAATTTCTATATTTTGAGTGTTTGTTGTCGTTTGGCTAGGTTTGGTTTGGGGGGTGTTCTGTTTTTGATTCCTTATTTATTTGATGTATATGAGCATTTTGTCTTTGTGTATGTCTGTGTACCATGTATGTGCCTGGTACCCATAGAGGCTAGAAAAGGGGAATCAGATCCCTGAAACTAGAGTTATGGACAGCTGTGAGCTGCCTTGTGAGTACTGGGAATTGAACCTGGGTCCTCTGGAAGAGCAGCCAGTGCTCTTACACTCAGCCATCTCTCTAGCCCCTTGTTTTGTTTTGAGACAGGGTCTCACTGTGTAACCTTCGCTGGCCTGGAAGTCACTATGTAGACCGGAGTGGCCTTAAACCTGTGCCGATCCCCTGCCTCTGCCTTGCAAATGCTAGAATTACGGATGTGGTCACCATGTCCAGAGAATTTCTCTATTTTGAACAAATTTGGGCAGAAGTCAGCCAGAAAAAAATCTCAAAGTGTTGCTGGATTCGGCCACTACTTGTTGGAAGGAACTCCTTTCAAAGGAGCAGAGAAATGTAACACAGATAACTTTCTTGAAAAAGATACCTCACATTTATAGTTTTGGATGTTATAAATTTTAAAAAGCAGCACAGTAAGTTACTATGCTGTGGAAAGCACAAATGTGAGCCCACAGAACAACTATCCTGATATTGTGCAAGTCGAGATTTGTAACACGGAACCTCCCTCATTCATTGGCCTCTGACCCGGTCAGGGACTTCCCATCAGAGCCAATGCAGGGACCCGACTCAGGGACCCGACTTGCTGGTGCCTTTGTTAGAAGAAGCTGAATCTGCTTAACCAGTCCTATGGGCTTCTCTTGTCTTTCACAGTGGCCTGTCCTCGGGGGGTGGGGGGAGTGGGGAGGTGTCCAAATTCTGTTGTTATCCACCACATAAGCACACCAAGACAGACCGGGAAGGAAAGGTTGGCAGCTGGCCAGCTCACTGCTAACCAATCTCTTCCATAGGATGAAGCGGGAGATAGTGATGTCCACAGATGATGCTGGTGATGACAATTGGAATTTGTTTAAAACACTATGTCAGAGTCTAGAGGCTTCCTATTAAGTACCTTAGCCTGTTTTGTGCTCCAATAACAGAACAACATGGACTAGCTACCAGGGCCCTGTACTAGAGAGACCGTGCCTCAAAACCCCAAAAGAATCTAACAGAAGAACTTTGGGGAAGTAACTCCAAACCATAGCATTAAGCCATTCCACCTGTCCAGTTGAGGAAACTTAGCAACTAAGATTTTAAAACATTCACACAAATGTTGAGTGTAGTAAGGTTGAATTGGAGTAGAGTGCCTCACTCGGTATACATTAACCTGCCTTCTCACCGATTTAACCAAACAGTCACACAACCTGTAATAGAGACTGAGAAAAGAATGGGAGGTGAAATCCTCGTCTTCCATTGAAGGATATCTGTACAAGTTTGAAAATTCAAAATATAGACATATTGGCATATTATTTAAAAATACACAGACAAGAAATATGAAGATAACCATGAGAAAGAAATGAGTTAGAAGCCATTGCCTTTGTAATGGGAGTGCCAAAGAGGGGAGCATGGCAAGAGAATGCCATTCTTCCACTATACGCTCTCTAGAAATCTGACCCTTTATAGTAAAGGTATATACAATCAATAATCATAAAAATTAACCTTAGCAGAGAGATGGCTAAGTGGTTAAGAGCACTTAATGCTCTATCAAAGGACTAGATTTACAATTCAGCACCCACACTGGGTGGTTCTCAAATGCCTCCAGCTCCAAGGAATCCAACCCTACCTTCTGGATTCCATGAGTATGAGCATGTACACTCAAACACACACACACACACACACACACACACACACACACACACACACACACTCTAAATAAATAAATAAATAAATAAGCAAGTAAGTAAGTAAGTAAGTAAATTAATAAAAATAAAAATTAATTTTATAAAGAAAGCTGACACCAACGTTAGTGAAACCAATCAGGGTGTATGACCAAGTCTTTAAAATCACATGAACGTAGCAGTAAAACTAGCTAGCCAATAGCACACAGAGAACACTACTGCTAAGGGTCATAAAAATCTGTCTCAAGATTGGAAACTGTGATCAAAATTCCTAGGAACAGATTGAATTTGTAGATCAAGTATACAAGATACAGACAGATTCCCTAAGGCAAGTCAGAGCATAGGTCCCCCAGGCCGGAGCAGACGTGGGAGGCAACAAAAGTTTCATGCTCATAACTGGTCTGTCTTAGCCACAATCACAGTTTAATTACTAACTGGCCAGAACCCTTGAAAGTCAAAAGACATCACTCCTGTAGTAATGAGGGTATTTGCAAGGCTAAACTAGTAGCACAGGAAACTGCAGAGAAAGAGCCCAACTATAATAATAGACTGCTTTAAAGCTATCTGGCTGCTCCTTCATAACAGCATGTGTTGCTTAAAATTTCAAAAGGAATATTACACCTTACAGGACTCAGAGCAAGTAATAACGAGGTTGTTAGAGTGTTGCACTCTTCTGCCCTTCAAGAGCCTGGTGAGAGCTGGTGATTACTCTCAAAGGGGTTTGCCTGGGTACAAGTAATTGAAGTAGGTCTAGGACAAATTCCAAGGTAAACTCTGTTAATCTCAAACCACTGTCCTTCAGCATCCCGGCACAGAGCTCGGTGACATTTATTAAGTGCTTGTTGTGTACCAAGCACTATAGCAGAGGTGTCTGTGCTCTTGTCAAAGACAGCTCGGGCTCATAACGTCTGAACCGTCTCTCCGGCCCCCCAGCGTTTTCTGGATGAAGAGGTTCATAATCATCCCCTGCATACACAGTAAAAGGACAAGAAGCATGTCTGAGTACCATCGCTTGTGAGCCCGACAGACACCATTAACAGCTCCTAAGCTTGCTGGGAAGGGGGGAAGGGGAATCAGTGTCTCACTTCGCTTTACTTTCTTCTTCTGATTATTATTCATTTATTTATTGTTTTCTGAGAAATTCTCCTGCCTCGACTCCTATGGGCTGAGGTTGTTATGGGCAGGCATGCCTGTGACCAAGCCCGGCAGAAACGCTCACTTTGCTTACATGTGGCTTTTCAGAGCTTTGTGGCAAGGCCTGTAAAGCTCCTGGATTTCCTTCCCTGAGGCAACCCAAAAGGGAGGAGGAGGATGAATTTAATTCCAATGTTGCCAGATCTTAAAGAGAACCAACAAAAAAAGACATCCCAAAAAAACACCCCAAAAGCCGGGCGGTGGTGGCACACGCCTCTAATCCCAGCACTCGGGGAGGCAGAGCTAGGCAGATCTCTGTGAGTTCAAGGCCAGCCTGGTCTACAGAGTGAGTTCCAGGACAGGCATCAAAACTACACAGAGAAACTCTGTCTCGAAGGGGAAAAAAAAATAGAATCAACAAAAAGATATCCCAAAAAGCACCCCAAAGGGCCAGGCACACAGCCACCAGCTTTGCACATACAGGTGTCCTTAAATCTTTGCATCAATCCTGCAAAACAAGGAGCACTAACTACATTTCACTGGCGAGATAGGCAAGGTTCACAAAGATTAAACCATTCTCCAAGTGGCCACGAGCTAGTGAGTAGTAAACCAGGCACAGTCAGTTCTCTGAAGATCCACTCCCCAATGGATCAAATGTATTGATTTATCAGTGGCAGAGGAATGATCTAGGAATTTAGAAAGAATTTTCTTCTAAGCCAAGTATCCTGATGAAACAAAACCTCTAAATTAGAGGTTCAAGATACCTCCTTGCCACCTTCACAGAGGCAACCATTCATTCATTCCAATTCTTGCTAACAAGAATTTTCTGAATTCTATACATATTTAACAATGTATTACTTTTATTATTATTAAAAAAGACATCTGGCTTATCTTATGCTTTGCCATAAGGCAGGTGGTCTTTGTAAATATAAATCCTTGAAATAACACTATCAATATCCTTCTTTGCCTAAAGAAACCAAGGTTATGCCGGGCGGTGGTGGCGCACGCCTTTAATCCCAGCACTCGGGAGGCAGAGCCAGGCGGATCTCTGTGAGTTCGAGGCCAGCCTGGACTACCAAGTGAGTTCCAGGAAAGGCACAAAGCTACACAGAGAAACCCTGTCTCGAAAAACCAAAAAAAAAAAAAAAAAAAAAGAAACCAAGGTTTTGAGAGAAAGTAACTTGCTCAAGATTTCACCACTGATAAATAACCCTGTCAGGACGCCAAGACAGCCATAATCTAGATCATGTTCTTAACGTTCTTAGCCACTTACATCCTGACTATCTATTCTATATCCTTGAGCTGGAATTGGGGTGGCTGTGCAGACATGAGGACCTGCATTCAAATCCCTCGAATCCATGTCAAAAGCCAGGTATAACCACAGGCATACCTGTAAACTCGGCTTTGGGGTAGGGGGAATGGGGACAGAAGAACCACTGGGAATCCAGGTTCAGTGAGAGACCCTGTCTCAGGGGAACAAGGTGAAGAGCAATAGAGCAGGACACCTGACATCCTCCACCGGCGTGTACAAGTGTGGTGTTCACATCACACGGATTTACTGTGGGAAAAGGCTAGTCAATTATCATAGCAGATCTGTTTAGAGGAAAAAAATGGTAGATGAATGGAGCTAAATGGAAGCAGATCTAAGGCAGAGAATGGTCTGTATGCACTGGTAAGTGGCAACACCGAAGGTGAGGGGCCTTTCTGTATGGTAAACCTGCAGCCTTCCCCAGGTCAGATGAATACCTCAGACTGCAAGGCAGTTCTACACACGACCAAAGGAGAGAGACCCAGTACTAAGAATACAGTAGTGGTCCTTCAACTGGAGCTCCCCAAAAACATCCAGGTCATCTCCACCCCCTCCCAAAAGAAATGGAAATGGCAGAGGAGAGATTCCCTGAAGACACTCAGCTGTCTTCCAGAGGCCACTTCCACAATTTCTACATTTGCTTTGAATACTACAATTGTTCGAAGTCTGCAGATGTAGTAGAACATTGCCTGGCATGCATGAGGCTGTGGGTTCATCCCTAACACCACACACACACACACACACACACACACACACACACACACACACACACACAAACCCTGACTGTTACTGGTGTTGTACAGAATTAACAAGATTTTTTACTTTCTTCCTGCTTTTCACTGACATTATCTTGTCACATCCAAAGTCCCAAGAGAAAAAAAAAGGCAAAATGGCTCATCAGATAAAGGCACTAGCCAAGCCTGACCACCTGAGTTCAACCCCGGGGCCCACAGAGAAGAAGCAGAATGCCATACCATACGTGCACATGCATGTGTTCATGCCACACACATACTACACACTTTTAAAATAAAAAAAAAAAAAAACTTAAAGACAATTCGGATAAGGGAAGCTATCAATGACAGTGGGATTTCATCCCAAGGGTTACATCACGGAAGCATTTGGATGCTTTATGGCCAGTAGACAATCTGTTTGAAACTTTAAACTCACCTTTAGTTAACCTAAATTCACATACAGAGTAACAGTTTTAGCACAAAAACAGTATTTGTCAGTATTTTGTTCTTGATCCCTGATAAAATTAGTAAACATAAGCCATTGAAAAGACCCAACTGCTGATAAATCTACAAGCTGTGCGGCACCACTGACTGTTAAAGTTCAACCACAATTAAAACACACTATGGGGGGACCGCGCTTCCTCTTCTCTGTCAGTCCCACCAGCTTGTTAGCAGCACATGAGCTCTCAATCACTGTATTTTTCCATTTCCCTCTGGCTTTCTTGGAAGCCTGACAGACTGTCTGGAAAGATGAACTTTCCAGCGTCCAAATACACAGCTGCTCCTTCCAAGGCCAGATCCAAAACTGACGTGGGCTGCCTGGTAAGCATCACCCCGATCAATTATTAATGCCTTGTAACCTTTCCATAGCCCAGTCTCTTCCTCTTCACTGGAGACTGCTTAACTCCAAAGTCTGTCATCTTAAAAAATACTAAATGGAAAACGAGTAGCTATCTCCAGACCATTTATAAATTATATGCACACAGACAAAACAACTGAAAATGAGTATTTAGAATGTCATGGTAAAGGTTTTTCTTGATTTACAGATTTACTGCTGTGGTAACCAGAGTTTGTCATCTTAAAGTCCCTACTGCAACAGACAGCACACTTATTTGAAGAAAAGGGCAGCTCCCTTTAATGGATTTTTGTTGTGGCCTACACACAGCTCTTCAGAACATACGCATACAGTATGTTGCTACAGAACTGACTTCTATATTTCTTCTATTTATTGATTCAAAAATATTATATGGGGTTAGAGTTATGGCACTGTAAAGAACACTGAATGTTCTTGCAACAGGCTCAGTTCCAGCAACTCTGGCAGTTTTTAACCATCCATAACCCCAGTCCCAGAGGATCAAGCACCGCTTCTAGCCTTCTTGGGTACCTGGTACATATGCCATACACTTATTATACATGCAGGCAAAACACTCATACATAAAATAAAAGTAGGTAATTCCTCACAGTTTAGATGTGTGAGTGTGAGAACAAGCATGGCATAGCAGGCATGTGGAGGTCAGAGGACAAATCTCCAGTCAGTTCTCTACTTCTAGGGATCACACTCATTTCATGAAGCTTATTCACGTGCTAAACCATCTCACCAGCCATCATCATCATCATCATCATCATCATCATCATCATCATCATCATTTTAAGACGGTCCCATATCCTCATGTAACCCAGACTGGCTACAAACTCACTCTGGAGCCCAGGACGACCCTGAACTCCTGATCTTCCCTCAACCACCCCCCAAGTTCTGGGATTAAAAGCTGGAGCACACTAGCATGCCTAGTAGATATTTCCTTAAATAAGCCAGTTGTTACTCCATGACAAGGCTTCCTTCTCCACAAGAAAGAGCCCCATTCCTCCTTATCAGAACATTACGTAACCAATAAAAATGATTGAACATATGATTGTGAAGAAACGATTAAGCATACAGCCTCTAATGGATGGTTAAACGTGGTTTGGAAGGCCGCTATCACGGACCAGCTGTCAGACCTAAGAAGGATTAACCTCTCTGGAACTCGTTTTCTTTACTGTTAAATGGGAACGGATGAGAGGATAATGAGGTACGAGATCTTGGAACTAGCTCTTAAGAAGTACTCGTAAGTTCTTGCTACTGTAATAATTATACATATTAGTGCAAAGTGAATCAATCAATTCTAATATCTAAACTTCACAGTATGATTCAAAGAAGCAAACTTCCAGAGAGAGCTCACAGGTGTCACTGTTCTCTCCATCCTCGATGGAGAGGAGATGCCCCCAGAGTAAAGCAGCAGTAGCAGCAGGGCAGCCCTGCTTCTGTTCACCTGGTGGTCAGGGAGAGACGGGCGGGTCCAGCTGCCACTGGCCTTGAGCAACTACAAGGAGCCTTGTCACCGGCGACCCGTATCTTCACATACTAGGGGACCTAACTTTTTCCTTCCACTCCCCACTACCCAATCCCTATTTTGTAACCAAGGCTCAGACGTTTGTCAGTTTACCTCCCTACCCTAGGCCACTTCCTGCAGTTAGAACAAAGGTTCAGATGTCAGTTTACCTCCCTACCCTAGGCCCTTATGCAGTTAGAACAAAGGTTCAGATGTCAGTTTACCTCCCTACCCTAGGCCCTTATACAGTTAGAACAAAGGTTCAGATGTCAGTTTACCTCCCTACCCTAGGCCCTTATACAGTTAGAACAAAGGTTCAGATGTCAGTTTACCTCCCTACCCTAGGCCCTTATACAGTTAGAACAAAGAGCCTCGTGGTAAGTGTCACTGGCTAGCAGATTAGAACACTAGCAGGCAAGCAGGAATGCTGAGTCCTGAGCTAATGGCTGACCTGCCACACACAGAAGGCTCTAAATGACGTCAAGAGAGACATGCCTACTGTCCATTTGCTTCCTTCACTGCTCCTGGCCTAGTGTCTGCTCAACTTGAACACATCACTGCCCTGTTCAAAGTGATCATGTACTAGAAAGCTGAGCTCTCTACCATAGCCTACAAGTCCCACACCATCTGGTCTCTACACCTCTCCATGACAGACCACAGTGACAACGGTCCTGACCATCAGCCATCACCACTCCCTCAATTCCTCAGGTAGTTATATGGTCACTCAGGTCTCAGACCAAGTGTCGCTTCTTGTGAAATGATGTCTTGATTGACAATCCTTCTCCACTCTACGAAATTCTTAGCAACTCGATTACCATTTCTACCACCGAAATGGAATTCCATCAGAGCACAGCTTCTGGAACTGTAGTTCGAAATCTCTCAGGGATACACAACTAAATGTAGAGGCTGTTGGCTGGGGCGAGGGGAGGGGGGCAGGGGCAATAAAAAAGGGTTGAGTACAAAATGATCAAAAGTCAGTTCAAAATCAAATGCTTAACAAATCCCAGGTGTTTGGGGAAGTGCTTCCCATGTTACTTGCAGCCTTGGTTTTGAACATGCATGTGTACTTCACATAGTACATGCCATCACATCACATATCACCAATGTATACTGTGTCAAACTCCTCAGCTCAGATGCAAGACCACTGTGTGTTCCTGATGTCTAGCACATAGGAGTTCTAAATTTTTGTTGAGTTAAATAAATAAAACGAGCAATGACCTCTTAAGAGGTTAATACTGCCAAATGCTTTGTTGGGTGCCCATGACATGCTTCCACTATTTTTGATGAGCGTTTGCCCTGCACGTATGTCTGTGCACCACGTACATGCCCTGTGCTTGTGGAAGTCAGATGAAAAGTGTCAGATCCCCTAGAACTGGACTTACAAATGGTTGTGAGTCACCACGTGGGTGCTGGGAATCAAATCCTGGTTTTATTGAAGAGTACCCAGTGCTCTTAACTGCTGAGCCATTTCATAAGTCCTGTTTCCACCATTTTAAATACACTTTATTCTTCACTATTGTTTAAAGTGCCCAACAATCCCAGGATTGGAGTGACAGCTCAGTTGATAAATAAAGTGCCTGCCCTATAGAGATAAGAACTGGGCATGGTGGCAGGACTGGGCACGGTGGCAGGACTGGGCACAGTGGCAGGTACTTGTAATCTCAGCACTGGGGAGGCAGAAAGAAGCAGACCCATGGAATCTACTGGCCAACCAGCCTAGACTAAAGAGCAAGCCCTGGGTTCCAATGACAGACCCTTCTCAAAAACCAGGGTAGGGTGGGGCTACAGAGATGGCTCAGCAGTTAAGAGCACTTGTTGCTCTTGCAGAGGACCCAGGTTTGGTTCCCAGCACCACATTGAGGCTTTCCACCATCCATAACTCCAGTTCCAGTTCTTCTGGCCTCTGTGTGCAACACACACACACACACACACACACACACACACACACACACACACACACACACACGGTACACATACATTAAAAAAATAAACAAGTTAAAAACCAGCAAGATGCCTCAGCAAGTAAAGATGCTTGCACCAAGCCAGAATTCAATCCACAGGGCCCACATGGTGGAGAGAACTGACTCCTCTGAGCTGTCTTCCGACTTTCACGCATGTACTATGGCACACGCATGCACACAGAGCTTAGACAAAGCAGCTACAGTGCTACTCTGCTAGCAACTGGTAGAGGTGGACTGGGGAGAGTGGTGCACACCTGTAGCCCCCCAGCACTCAGGAGGTGGAGCCAGGAGAATCAGAGGTCAAGGTGGGCCTTAACGACACAGCAAGTTGGAGGCTTGCCTGAGTTACATGAGACCCTGTGTCTCAAAAAAGCAAAACAAAATAAGGAACTTGGCGGAGCTGGTCTTACAGTCTGATTCATTCAATTCCTATAAAATATAACATGAATTCCCAGCCACAGTGTTATACTGCCTCTTAGTTTGATTTCCTCATGTGATACAAAAACAACCATGTCATCTCACTCAACAGGTTTATTATGAGAAGCAAATACGTAAAAACAAATTGGAAAGTGCTATGCAGATGTATTACAACATCCTAAAATAGCCACAGACTGCCTAACATGAATCTAAGTAGGTCAAGAAGAAATGTGGTAATCAACAAAATTATCTCATGCTTCATCTCTGGCACACAGAGCGGTAATGGCATTAATCTGACACTCCTAGATATATTTCAGCCTAAGTTGATGTGTATTCTTACCACCTACCCTTCAGCTGCAACTGCGTATGTCCAAAGTATAAGGAGCAACTAACCAATGGATCAGCATCCATTGAAAAGAAGATCCATCAAGCATGGCGGCGCATGTCTTTACAGTACTAGAAAGGCAGAGGCAGGCGAAGCTCTGTGAGTTTGAGGCCGGCTTGGTCTACGACGTGAATTCAGGACACCCAGGGCTACAAAGTAAGACCCTGTAAAGGGAAGGAAAAGGAAGAGGAAGATGAGGACTAGGAGGAGGCCAGAGACCACAAGTACTGCCCCAACACACACACAACGCCAGACATGCTGGTGGTCCATGTCTGTTCCCTGCACGCACACACACACACCCTCACACACACACAACACCAGACATGGTGGTGGTCCATGTCTGTTCCCTGCACACACACACCCTCACACACACACAACACCAGACATGGTGGTGGTCCATGTCTGTTCCCTGCACACACACACACCCTCACACACACACAACGCCAGACATGGTGGTGGTCCATGTCTGTTCCCTGCACACACACAACACCAGACATGCTGGTGGTCCATGTCTGTTCCCTGCACACACACACCCTCACACACACACAACACCAGACATGCTGGTGGTCCATGTCTGTTCCCTGCACACACACACCCTCACACACACACAACGCCAGACATGGTGGTGGTCCATGTCTGTTCACTGCACACACACACACCCTCACACACACACAAAACTAGACATGGTGGTGGTCCATGTCTGTTCCCTGCACACATACACACCCTCACACACACACAACGCCAGACATGGTGGTGGTCCATGTCTGTTCACTGCACACACACACACCCTCACACACACACAAAACTAGACATGGTGGTGGTCCATGTCTGTTCCCTGCACACACACACCCTCACACACACAACACCAGACATGGTGGTGGTCCATGTTTGTTCCCTGCACACACACACACCCTCACACATACACAACGCCAGACATGGTGGTGGTCCATGTCTGTTCACTGCACACACACACACCCTCACACACACACAAAACTAGACATGGTGGTGGTCCATGTCTGTTCCCTGCACACACACACACACACACACACACACACACACACACACACGACCCATGAATACAGAGACCCATGAATACAGAGAAACTACTCACTGCTGCTGAAGTCAACCTCACCTTTACAATTATATATCAGCCTGCTTGTTCCTCACCCATCACTTGTACAGTCTTCAAAATCTTAAATCCTTCATTCTAAGGATTCACCATCAGTGAAACAGAAAATTGGTTCTCGGCTGCAAATCTAAAGTGATACACTGGTGATTCTGATGCTGACATTCATGAACACCTCAAACACATAAGCACACAGCATAAAATACATCTGTGTCTGAGTAAGGTCCCCAGTGCGTACACGTCTCACTGCTAGGCCTGTCTCCTCTGAGAGCATAAGACAAGCACAGCAGATCAGCACCAGTACAGGAGAAGGCAGGACCACGTGGAACTGAAGAGCTAGATTTGTCTCCTAACTTTCCTAGAAATCTGCTTCATCTAGTCAATCTGAACCTCAGTTTCTTCATGTATACAGAAAATAATGACTTTACTATCATAAAAGATAAACTAGCAGGAGAAAATACAAAGACTTCCTTTTTAAAAAATGACTGAATCAATTCTAACAAATATTTGGCATAAATAATAATTGATATTCAAGAATATGGAACGTTGTTAAAGACATTTATTTAGCATCATAAATGTGAAGGAAATTGCATCCCCTTATTCTTAAGGTCTAGAAAAACCTCAGGTTGATGGGATCTTAAGGACACTATGATGAGACACTCCCAGAACTGCTTGCTAGAGAATAAATCCAGCTCAATGAGTTTTTCACTGAAGTTACCTTGGTTCATAATATAGCAGTAAATATGTCATTTTTCCTGCAAGTTGCACAAGGCGGTGAATGATAACCTCTCCACACCAACACACATTTATTAAAACCTGCTACCACTTCTAAAGAGGTTTATCCTCACCGGGCGGGGGTGGCGAACGCCTTTATTCCCAGCACTTAGGAGGCAGAGCCAGGTGGATCTCTGTGAATTCAAGGCCAACCTGGTCTACAGAGCAAGATCCAGGACAGGCACCAAAACTACACAGAGAAACCCTGTCTTGAAAAACCAAAACCAAAAAAAAGGTTTATCCCCAAATATGCCCATTACTGATAGAGAGGGACTAAAGAGTTCATTGTAATTTAATAACATTGCTCATAAGGTTGGCTATGGTTAAGGACAGGAGAAGAAAAAGCTTCAGGTTAAAATAAGTTTCTTAACAGATTTCATGTATGAAAATGTCACTTGAACCAAAAAATAGACTTACAGTTAAAATTTATTTTATTGATAAAATTTAAGATGTTTTACTAAAATCCTTTCCTGACTAAATTATTTTCCCAACTGTACTTTACATTCCCAGCACAACTGTACTGAGGTTGAAGTAAATCACGTCTAAAGATGTACTGTTCAGCCACGAACACCTGATACAAAGTCTTACTAATCAACAAACACTGTACAGTGGACTGAACTCTGACAGCCATTAATGGATGAAGGAATAACGAACAGCTGAGGAGTAGAATTTATAGACATTCACCTTCCCTGTAAAGAACATGTTCTACTTTCATGTCTTTAGAGACTTATTTTTACCATACTAAAGACCATCTGAGAAGGTACACCACTGCTCAAGAGGCTGAGGCAAGAAGAGCAAGGATTTGGGGCTAGCCTGAGCTACACAGCAAGCCTAGCTCATAAGAAATAAAAGTGGTCAGTGTAGAGTGCTTGCTTAGCATTCAGGAAGCACCAGGATTGATCCCCAGCACCAAAAAGATTGCTGTCAGGAGCAATGTAGTTTGAGCACAGTTTGGCCTACACAGTGAGGTCCAGGCCAGACAGGGCTACACAGCAAGACTTTGTCTCAACAGAGTAAACTAACTTTTTAAAGGTTACACCAACAATTATTGTTCCCTGACATTCCTACTCAATAACCAAAGCCAGATAATGTCGTAAGGACTTCATAAAGCAGAAGCGTCCCTCTGTGTTCAGTAAAGGCTGAAAACACGGGGCCTGTCCCATCACCCAAACCTGAGTTACTTCAAGCCAACGCAAAGTCCACTATCATCAGGAACCCCTCATCTGATATCACAGAATCACCCTGGATTTCCAGCGACCTTCTCAGGCCTTCAGAAGGTTGATGTGCTCTGCGCCCACCACTCAGCAATTCCAGGAGTACGACACCTGCACCCAGCCCCCACCCTGCCTGTGACGCTGGCTTTCCTGCTCCTTCCAGGACTGACCCTCCCATCTAGGGCTTCCAGGAAATGACTAAGGGAGGGATTACAGCTAGTGCTGTCCTGATGTATCATCACAAAACCCCTCAGCACTGCCCTCAGAAGGTCATTTAGGTTAGAAGGGGCTGAGCAGAGGCTGGAGAGTCGGTGAGAAAAAGAACAAAGCCCCCAAGGAAGGGCCTCCGCTAAAGCTCACCTCAGATTTCTGCTGGCCCTTCAGCAGCAGCATCCTCAGAGCTTTTTTTTTTTTTTTTTTTTTTTTTTTTTTGGTTTTTTTCGAGACAGGGTTTCTCTGTGTAGCTTTGCGCCTTTCCTGGAACTCGCTTTGGAGACCAGGCTGGCCTCGAACTCACAGAGATCCGCCTGGCTCTGCCTCCCGAGTGCTGGGATTAAAGGCGTGCGCCACCACCGCCCGGCTTTAACTGCGTATCAGTGGAGTAGACACAAAGTCAGACCGTTGTGGCTAAGAGACTCAGTAACAGGCCAAACAAGCAAAAACTCTCAGTTAAAGCTTCCCATGGTCAGTCCCATAACAATTACACTCTGAAGAAGACAGCCAATATGAGAACAAGACCCTTTAAGGCAGCAAGTGTAGCGCTATGCTGATACACACTTTGGCGTGGATGCGAATTACACAAGTAAATAAATAATTGATCCGGAAAGCACGGAGCAGTTGACAGGGAAAGGATTCTTTTACACTACACTAGACTTCTTCAAGCTTGGAAGCAGCCTAGCTGTTAGGATTACCATGCACAGTTAAACACGAGAGAATTACTCTTGACAGAGAAGGCAGGATGGGTAAGAGGAAAAAGCAAACGTTCCAAAAGCGAAGTTCCTAGTAAAGACGGCAGCCATCAGCCTGATGGGATGATGACAGACGGGCAGAACGGGAGAGTATCAGAAAAGCATACATAGGAAGTCATGAGATCCAGATCACACTTGGCTCCAAGATCAAGCTGATCTTTCTAAAATGAAAGTTAATAATGCAGCATGCAAGACAAGTGTGAAGACATTACGCTGAACGGGTAGGGAGGTGTTTACTGTCCAGATGAGATGGTTCTTAGTAATGAGGACAAATGGTGAGTAAATACCAGCAACAGTGTCCAGTGATTGTGCTGCGCACCTCTCCCGGGGATGGGAGAAACTGGCAACTGAGGGTAAACTCCGCATATGTGGAAGCGCCTGAAACAGAAGCCACCAGTTCTCTGTGGGGAAGCAGGAAGCGTGAGGTGAGCACAGTAAGAACATGAGCCCTCACCTGAACCAGGTGACAGTGTGCATAAAAGGGCTGTAGCAAGAGGATCTCATGCCCTGGCACCTTTAAAAGTCAGGATTGCTCCCTTGCCAGCCCACTGTGGAGAAAACGGCAGTCTCACAAGCAGACCAAGCATTTTAAAGCTTCTCGTGTCTGGAAAAATCCATGACCCAGCCCCAGGCACGGTCGGAATTCCTTTCGGAATAACAGTCACCAGTGCTTCCATCTTAGTTCACTTATTTGCGTTTGTTGTTGTCTGTCTGAAGGAGGGTTCAAGCCGGGGCACGGTGAGGAAGCCAGAGGACAGCTTGCACGAGTCACTCTTTCCCGCCACCGTGTGGGTTCTGGGAATTGAACTCAAGGCCATCAGGTTTGCCGGCAGGCCGGCAGGCACCTGCCCTTGCTGAGCCCTCTCACCAGCCGCCATCTTGGTTTTGCAGTACTGGAGATTGGACCCGTGGTAAGTGCTTTACCACTGAGCTATGTCCCTGGCTCTAGGTTCCATCTTTAAAATCCCAAAGCTTGTCAGTCTTGACTACACGGCTGTCTTAGCTAGGGTTTCTACTGTGAAAATGAAACACCATGACCAAAGAGCAAGTTGGGGAGGAAAGGGTTTGACTTCTGCGTTCATATCACTGTTCACATCACAGGAAGTCAGGACAGGAACTCAAACAGGGCAGGAGCCTGAAGGAGAGGCTGATGCAGAAGCCATGGAGGAATGTTTCTTACTGGCTCATTCCTCATAGCTTGCTCAGCCTGCTTTCTTAGAGAACCCAGGACCACCAGCCCAGGGATAGCACCACCCACAGTGGGACGGCCCCTCCCCATCAATCACTAATTAAGGACATGCCTTCCAAGCTTGCCTACAGCCTGATCTCATGGAGACATTTCAGATGACTTTAGTTTGTGTCAAGTTGACACAAAACTGTCCCGGACAGCAGCTAAGGTGGGCTCCAAGGAACGCCAAGAAGTAGACTAAAAGCTAATAGGGTTCAAGACGTGTGAGGGCAGAACACCAAGGCTGCCGATGAGAGGGAGGGAGGGAAGGAGGGAGGGAGCAGAAGGGCTATTACCCAAGAGGGCTTTGATGGCGGTTTTCATTGTCAACTTGACACAATCGAGAAGCACAATTAAAAAACCTGTCCAGAGCAAATTAGCCTGTGGATACACCTGCGGGGGATTTTCTGAACTGAGCGAATTAAGTGGAGGACTCATCTGAATGTGGGTGGCGGGCACCACTTCATGGGCTGGGTCCAGGACCGAGTAGACAGAGGAGTCAACTGAGCAAGCACAGCATCCCTAATCGTGGCTCTCAGTTCCCGACTACAGGTGTCACGTGACCAACTCCCCCAAGCTCTTGCAGCTGTGACTTCCCGGCTGTGCTGAACTGTAAGAAACTCCCTTCCCTGTAAGTTGCTTTGGTCAGGGCGCTTTATCACAGCAACCAGAAGAGAAACTAAGGCAAATGCCCGAAGCAAGCAATAGGGTGGGTTTTTAATGGTTGAGAGGGGGAGCGGGGAGAGGCTGGCGTAATGGCGTGCACCTTTAATCCCAGCACTCCGGAGACAGAGGCAGGCTGATCTCTTTAAGTTCCAGAACAGCTGGAACTACATAGTGAGACCCTGTCTCAAAACAAAAACAATAAAAGGTTCACAGACTCCCAAAGTGAGAAACAAAGAAGCCCAAAGTCACAAGGATAGGAGAGACACTAAGCTCTGGTTAGAAATGAATTCTAGTGTTAAGTGCTCACTTGAAAATAGTGTGCTTAGACTAAAGCAGTTCTAGAAGAAAATACCACTCACACCAGAAATATACCATATGTGCTGGAAATGCGGTGCTTCTGGTGGTGTCACTCATCTTTACTCATTGGCCAAAACTTGCACACAATCCATTTATCTTATATCAGATTTCATGCATCTTTTCATGACCTAATTATTAAGGGAGTTTATGAATCACTTTGAAACACATCAACACAGTGGCCACCAATACTGTGCAGGGTCACAAACATATAAAAATGTTAATTATTGGCATAAATTCCACCACTTCCTTTGTGCTGTGCAAGCAATTTTATATGCCACTATAAGACCATTTATATGTATGATCACTGAAATTACAGACTATATATATTTGACAGCTCAGAGTATGTGGTTCAAACCATCCAGTAGGAAAACATTCAGTTGGACTAGAAAGTTGGAAGGAGATAGAGAAGACACTTCTGAGTTACAGCCAATGACACAGCTGTGCATGCCTTTGAATGCAAGGATATTCCTAAGAAAAGTGCAGCTCCTCACTAGAGTGTTGTGGACTATTATTTTAACTGTGTAAAGGTGTGTTACATTTGCTTCCGCTGCCTTTGTTAATGACACAAGGATGTGTTACATTTGTTTGATTAAGTAAAATTAACCTGGGTTCAAGAGGCTGAGTCAGCAACTAGCTGACAGGAAGTGGTAGGGAGGAACTAAGTGTAGTGAGGGTTCTTTAGAAGGGGTTGAGCCGAAGGACAGCCCTTTTTTCAGGGAGAGGAGCAAGAGAAGGAGAGGAGGATGCCAGGGGCCAGCTACACAGCCAGCCATGGAGTAAGAAGGACAGAGAGGTGTATAGAATAGAGAAAAGTGAAAGCCCTGAGGCAAAAGGTAGGTAGGATAATTTAAGAAAAGCTAGCTAGAAACAAGCCAAGCTAAGGCTAGGCAACCTTCAGTAAAAATAAGTCTCTGAGTATTTATTTGGGAGGTGGGTGGCGGGCCCCCAAAGAGTTAAAAAAACAAACCTACTACACTGGAGCTGGGCGGATGCATCAGTACCACAAGTACTGCCCAACAAGTACATGCTCAGGCAACCCACAGACTCAGTCCACCAGACCACCTCTGCATTCCATGGCAAACAAGTATGCCAAGGAGCGGTCAACCTCCGTGTTGAAACTTAAAGTCCCTGGATAGGTGTGAGTTCCGTGTCCCAGACCCCCAGTCAGCTGCCCACCAAATGCACAAACACAACTGCCAGAGGCGGAATTGTCCACTAACACTCCCCACAAGACCAAGAGCTTCGAGCATCCTTGGCACCCAGGCCCCAGAGGGAGGTGGAAGGTGTCGACAGAACACTAACTCCTTCCTTCCTCTCCCTCGGGTGACTCATCACCCCATGTGGAAGAGCACAGCGGACATGAAGTGGAAGCCAGGAAACAGTAGCCAGATGGGACCTGGGGTGTTGTGAAATATGAAACCAACACCAAAAGTCCTTCCTAAGGTGGAGTAGCAAATGGTCCAAATCCACCAGTCCAGGCTCCACTGTCCCCCAGGGCTTTACCACACACCAAGATCAAATTTAAAGTTAATAATCATCAGGCGTGGTGGTGCATGCCTTTGATCCCACCTCTTGAGAAGCAGAGGCATGTGGATCTCTGAGATCGAGAGCAGCCTGGTCTGCACAGTGGGTGCCGAACCAGACCCTATCACAAACAAACAAACAGTCAAGATGTTGAGGCAAGCAAGCTGTTTCAGTGGATAAAGGTGTCTGCCACTAAGGCTGATGACCAGAGTTCAGTCCCCAAGACCTACATGGTAGAAGGGAAAAGTCCACTCCTGAACCTGTACCCTACACACCACTGCCACTGCTAAACCCCTACCCTGCCCCAGCTAGCTCCATCTCTCTCTCTCTCTCTCTCTCTCTCTCTCTCTCTCTCTCTCTCTCTCTCTCTCTCTCTCTCACACACACACACACACACACACACACACACACACACACACACACACACACAAAACAAACAAATAAATAAGGAAATAAATAAGGATTAAGAATTGCCAAGAAGCCAGAGAGATCATTCAGTGGTTAAAGAGCACTGGCTGCTCTTCCAGGACACAGGTTCGATTCCCAGCACCTACATAGTGGCTCGTATACTGTAACACCAGTCCTATGTGGATCTATCACCCTCTCTGGCCTCCTCAGGCACCAGGCTCACACATGGTACACAAACATACATTCAGGTAAAACACTCATACATATAAAAAATAAAATAACCTAAAAAAAAGTTTTTTCACGATGTTGACAACAGAACATTCAGCCAGCCCTGCTCATGGGATGTAGCAGAGGAGAGGGCTGCTCAGCTGGGGACTCAAGTGAGCAAGGAGGCAGAAAAGAGGGTCCCAGTACTCTCCCGAGAACTAGGTTAAAGGCAGGCGCTGCTGCATCTTGCTAGACTTGAAACCGAAACTGTTAGAAAAAAGCCTATGAAAAACGCTTCAAGGTATAAACACAGAAAAGGACTTTGTGAAAAGTCCTAACGGCTCAGGAAACAGTGCCCAAAGACTTGCATCAAGTGAGGAACTTCAGAAAAGCAAAAGGAACAATCCCATGAAGAAACAGCCTACAGGGTGGGAGAAAACCTCTGCTACCTATACATCTGACAAAAGACTAATGTCCAGAATATATGAAGAACTCAAAAAACTAAATACCAAAAGTCAAACTACCCAATTAGTAAAAGAACTTATGAATGAACATCCAGTTTTCGAAGATGAAGTAGAAATGGCCAGTATTCATGTGAGAAAAAAAAATGTCTGACATCCTTAGCTCCTGGGGAAACAAAATTTAAACTACACTGAAATTCCTTCTTGGCCCTGTCAGATGACACTCATTAAGGCAGTGGTGGCACACACCTTTAATCCCGGCACACACCTTTAATCCCGGCACACACCTTTAATCCCAGCACTCGGGAGGCAGAGCCAGGCAGATCTCTGAGTTCGAGGCCAGCCTGATCTATAGAGCAAGATCCAGGACAGGCACCAATGCTACAGAGAAACCCTGTCTCGAAAAACCATGTAACCCAGCTGTAGTACTTCCGGTATATACCCAAAGGACTCTCCACCAGCATACCATAGAGATTCTTATTTATGATAGACAAGTTATGGAGTCCACCTATATGTCCAGCCAATAGACGGATGGATTGGATCAAGAAAATGTGGTATATAAACACAATAGAGGTTTAGTCTGCCACTAAGAACAAAATTATGTTTGATGTTTGAAGAAAGGATGCAACCAGAGATTATGATATTAAGCAAAATAAAGCAGACTCAGAAAGGCAAATCTAACATTTTTTTCTCATGTGTGACTACTGAATTTTATAGATACATGAAGCCATTTATACATATTTTATATCAACATATATTTTATGTGTGCTTGCGTGTGCATGTGTGCATGTGAATGTATGTGTGAGCATGTTTGTGTGTGTGCATATGTTCATGCACATGTGTATCTGTGCCTGCACATGTATATGAGTGTGAGGGGGGTAAGAGAGGGAGCAGCATGCGTGCGTGTGTGTGTGTGTGTGTGTGTGTGTGTGTGTGTGTGTGTGTGTGAGAGAGAGAGAGAGAGAGAGAGAGAGAGAGAAAGAGAGAGAGAGAGAGAGAGAGACATAAAGCAGAAGACAGACCTAGGGAAGGGCGGAAGCTAGCGGGATGAGGCAGCATGTCCTGGCGGGAGTGCAAGACAAAGCCAGACCTCTTACATGATGGCCAGGAACCAAGTAAGAGGGAGAGGTGAGGTCAGGGTCCCACAATAACCCCCTCAGGCTGGTCTCCAAAGATCTGAAGACCTCACAGGTCCCATTACCTCCTAAAAAGCGCCTTCCTGGTGAGCAAGGCTTAGCCACATGGACCTTCAGATCCAACTCTATGTATGGTTGCCATGGACGGGTAACCCAGTCTCAACCTTCACCCACAGGACACGCTTCTACGCTGAAGCTCCACCTCTGTCTTCGTCAGCTTGACACTCTCCAGCAACCACGTGCACTTTTCGGGCCTGCTGAAAGTCTTTCAGTCCTGCCCTCTTCTTACTGCCGGGTTTACCTTCCTGGGGACCCTCAAGTAGCTTCTGTTTTTAAAAAAGGAGATACTAGACTTTCCTTCTAGTTTGAGTGGGTGGATGTTTTGCATACGTGTAGGTATGTGCACCACGTGCATCCCTGTTGGCTCTCCTGGAACTGGGACTGCAGATGGTGGTGAGCTACTATATGGGTCCTAGGATCCAAACCTGGTCCTCTCTCTGCAAGAACAACAAGTACTCCGAAGTGCTGAGTCATCTCTCCAGCCCCTGCAGCACCTTCTAAACAGGCACGAGGACCCTTCCCCTGTCAGACGTGAGTCAGCTTTTCTGGAACAGGAAAGGAAAATACGCTGTTGAGAGCTACCTGAACACTGCCTTTCTCACACATGATCCGAGATCGGATGATCTCATAAATGCTACTTGAAAATAGTGCATGGGTGAGAGAGAGAGAGAGAGAGAGAGAGAGAGAGAGAGAGAGAGAGAGAAAGAGGATAAAGTTGCAGAGGCTACTGAAAGCTATGCTTTGTCTCTTTTTCCTCTTACGTTTACTAGAACTAGAGTAGACCATCAAGAAAAGGCCTTACAAGACCAGAAGTCAGAAAACTAAAACCCACAGGCAAATGCTTTACCTTTACAATAGACTTGTTTTCTTATTTCTAGTCCATTCTACTACACATAACTCATTTGCTATGTCTCTTCGGGGAACTGCTTCTGCTCGTGCATGTCTTCTACCTACTTTTGTTTGGGGTGGTAGTCTGTATAATGTAACTGTCTAGCGGCACCTAAAAACAATGGCCCTAAGTTCAGACCATTTGGCTGTGATCTCCTTTTCCTTCCCGCTCTCCCGGCAGTGCAGCAGGAGGGAAGTACATGGAGTTCTAAGACACTAATGAGTCCCATTAAGGAAAGAGCTGAATTGGGCAGTAGGCGGCAAAGGTCTACAGTTCTTCCGGCGGGTTGTCTTTTCCTAGTCTCTGACTCATGACCAGCTCCCACTCCAGCTTTGGTGATACGGTGACAACATGAAGTGTGGGATGTATAGGTTCTGATCGTCATAGAGCAGCACTGAACCCAAAATCAAAACAGGAAGTTTTGAGAAATGGTACTCCATGTCCTCAAAGGGTTCACTTTCTATAAAAAATGACAAAATTAGTTAAGATTCTGCCATCTCAGGGTCAGGACTTTGGCTCTGTTGAGGATGATAATGGCATTATCGCAAACAAATAGCTTCAAAGCAAATACCCAAATATTGACTAAAGTAGATCCAGTTCAAAAGCTTGCTTTATTTGGTAATGCAGAAGAATAAGCCAATCACATTGGCTTTGATCCTCCCACTTTTTTTTACCAATCCTCTTCAGTATTCTAACTTCCCAGCAATTGTGTGAGGCCAACTCCCTTCTAAAGGACAAAATTAAATAGTCAGTGTGGGTATTGCTAAATAAAGCAATTCTGGCTTAAAACTGCTTTCATTTTAACTTCAAAGGGGTCACTATTAGTTTTCCAGTCCCCTCTACTCTACCAACTGCCATTTTCAAAAGGAAAAATTCTCATTTATCTTTAAAGAGCTGGCTCCCCAAAAAAACTAAATATAATATTTTTTTAAAAATAGTGAGAAGGGAAATCCTTCATCTCAATATACCATTTAAAAGTTTTCCCTAGTCCCTTTTCATGCACATTTTTAGAATTTGAGTCATGTGGTATGATCTGCTCTTTCGCCATCTGGTGTTGCTATGGTACTACATAGCAACTACTGTCATCTACAGACAACACAGCACATAAAGGACGTCTGCACTGGTTTAACCAGCTCGGTATTTGCAGGCATTTAAAGAGTTTTACTTTTTTAGTAACGGAATTATGAACATCTTTAGGCAGTGGTTAGCCTTTTCTTTCTCACATTTCATTAGGAAGCAAGACTCTGGACCTAATGATGTGACTACATTTGATATTTTAAAAATAGATCTTGTCAAGCATTTTAATTAATAATAAGTACTATTAAGCAAGCTGTGGGGGTTCATGACTGTATTCAGCATTTGGGAGGCTGAGACAAGAAGACTGATATGCCTTTAAGGCTAGTTTGGGCTACATAAGTTCCAGGCTAGCCTGGGCTACAGAGTAAGACCTATCTTTAAAACAATAACAAAGAGGTGACTCCACTGTTAAGAGAACTGGCTACTCATCCAGAGGACCTGGGTTCAGTGCCCAGCCCCCACATGGCACCTATAACTCCAGCTCCAGGGGACCCAACAGCCTCTTCTGGTCTCCACGAGCACTGGACTTATTCTGTGCACCCATACACGTAAAATAACAATAATATGTAAACCATGTCTATTAAATACCTAAGCGTGAAAGTTAGAAGGATATTAGGAGACTATACAAAACATTCCTTTTTCATGGGTGTGGAAGGTGAACAAACACCCCCTTCCCGGTTCCTTAATTCCTCACTGCTTGGGGGAGTACATCAAACATTCCCCTGCACCCCTCAGTTGGTCCTGCAGACCTCTGTAGGTTTCCGTAAAGGCATCAGAGAAAGATCTGTGCTGGGCATGACAGCATGCCAAGAATCTCAGCACAGTGGAAACCGAGGCAGGAGATGGAGCTTGGGGTCAGCCCTGTCTATATGAAGAGTCAGGTTGGGGGAAGAAGCTGTAAGACTTGTTCACTTATTAACTGTTTTAAAGATGTTTCTTGGGTAGGGAGTGTAACTCAGTGGTGGGATACGTACACAGAACTCACGTTGTATGCTCAAGGCTCTGGCTTTGAAAATAAAATGCTTCTTTATAGATTCTAGGCATGATTCTGGGTTTTCTTCACCTTGTATAATAAATACATTTCAGTAAGGTACTCCATAACCTGAGCCTCTCTAGATATCACATGTCTAAGAGAGAATAAAGGAATAGCCAGAAAAATTGGCTTCAAAGAAAAAAAAAACTTTTTGTTAATAAACATGTTTATTAACATCAAGAAATGCCTTCAAAATCAACTCTCCCCCGCTTGTTAGCCTTACTAAGGTAATATATGGTGCTTCCTTTAATTTATAAACAAAAAATGTAGGCATTCTGCCTACCTTTCCACAAAAGCGGGGGGGGGGGGGGGGGGGGGGGGGGGGGGGGGGGAGTCCACTACTATGTGTAGGTTGTGACAAGGACTACAAGCATGTGCTACCACGTCTCACTTTCTATGTACCTTTTTAAATATGCTTTTCATTATGCTATATACAGGAAACTATAAGCATTCACCAACTGACCAACTGGCTGACTATCCAATCTTTTCCAGGTCATATTTGCTTTAAATGCCTTACAAAATATAAAGTCCTTTGCACAGGCCTGTCCACTATTCCCCCTTCTCCCTTCATCAAGCTAACCACATTTTGAATTGGCTAAATACCATTTTTATGCATGAGTCTATGTTTTTATTCCAATGTACCAATAATACGCTTACCTCCGTTGTAAAATGCATACTTTTCTTATTACAGCATCACTAAAATGTGGGTCCATTTTACAATATACAACAAGTGTCGTACCCCAGTTTGTTAGTCTTCCCCCTTTATCAGTGCACATAAAACAGCATCTTAGTGTCAGTAACTTTCTACAGTCTTTGAAATACAGCAGAACAATTTTTTAACTGCATTATTTTTAATTATTTTATTTCAGACACAGTCTCTGTATCTCAGCCTGTCCTCAAATTTGCTATGTAGCTGAGGATGACTTTGAACTTCTGACCCTCCTGTCACCACCTTCCAAATACTAGGATTACAAGCATGTGCCACCACACCTACTTTCATGTAGTATCGTGGATCAAATCTATAGCCTTTGTGCCACTCTAAGCAAAACCTCTACCAATTGAGCTACATTCTCTCAGCCCTTGTTTTACATATTTAAGGAAATATATAATATCTTATGAGGCATTCTCAATTTTTAGTGTGATTATATGAGGAGGGATGCTGCAAGACAGTGTCTTATGGACTTGACAGGACCTTAGAATTCATAAACTCACAGCAGCTGTGACTGCCTACCCAAAACCTGCACAGAACCAAGCCAATCCACTCTTCAGCATGGATGGAGGAAGGACCCAGGAGGCCCCCCATGAGAACCCACCTCCAACTGCAGTGTACTGGCCAGGGATGGTGCTAGAGGAGGGGAGTCAGTTTTCTTCGGGGTATGACCCTTCGGGGCTGACCGAGCTCTAGTGCGTGGCCCCACACTCAGGCACACACAGGCAGCACTAACTGGACTCAGTTATTTTTAAAAGAGAGAAAGAGAGAAATGTGAAAATAGAAAAGAGATGGGGGAGATCCAGAGAAGTTAGGGTATGAGGCATGGGGTTGAACATGATCAAAATTATTGTACACATGAATAAAATGCTCAAAAAATAAATTAAAATTAGTGTATTTTAAACACACACACAAGGTGGACAGCTCCTGGGGAAACACAAGGTTGTCCTCTGGGCTCTACATGCATACACTTGTATACACACACCAACACCAAAGCAGCATCAATGAACGCCTATGTCATGTCAAGCACTGCATTAGACAGTAAAGGCATCATCGTAAACACTATACATAAGCGCTTCCACACTTGTAGACCTTCCATAGCTACGGAAAAAAACAGCGACAGAAGTCACATCTTCACAGCTGTGAAGTCAGTGCCACAATTTAATAGCCATACACCCAATGCATAAGCATCGATAGTTTGCACAGTACCTGCTGAACTTAAGCTTAATATACACCCTCACAATAGCCACAAATAATATAAAATACCTTGGGGTAACTCTAACCACACAAGTGAAAGACCTGTATGAAAAGAACTTTAAGTCTTTGAAGAAAAAAATTGAAGAAGATATCAGAAAATGGAAAGATCTCCCATGCTCTTGGATAGGTAAAACCAACGTAATAAAAATGGCAATCTTACCAAAAGCAATCTACAGATTCAATGCAATCCCCATCAAAATCCCAACACAATTCTTCACAGACCTCAAAAGAACAATACTCAACTTCATTTGGAAAAACAAAAAACCTAGGATAGCTAAAACAATCTTTTACAATAAAGCAACTTCTGGAGGCATCACCATCCCTGACCTCAAGCTCTACTATAGAGCCATAGTAATAAAAACAGCTTGGTATTGGCATAAAAAGATATGTGGACCAATGGAATTGAGTTAAAGATCCTGACATTAATCCACACACCTATGAACACCTGATTTTCAACAAAGAAGCCAAAACTGTACAATGAAAAACAGAAAGCATCTTTAACAAATAGTGCTGGCATAACTGGAAGGCAACATGTAGAAGACTGCAAATAGATCCATATCTATCACCATGCACAAAACTCAAATCCAAGTGGATCAAAGTCCTCAACATAAATTCAGCTACACTGAACCTGATAGAGAAGAAACTAGGAAGTAGCCTAGAATGCATTGGCACAGGAGACCACTTCCTAAATATAACACCAGTAGTATAGACACTGAGATTGACAATTAATAAATGGGACCTCCTGAAACTGAGAAGCTTCTGTAAGGCAAAGGACACAGTAAATAAGACAAAACAGCCTACAGAATGGGAAAAGATCTTCACCAATCCCACATCTGACAGAGGGCTGATCTCCAAAATATATAAAGAACTCAAGAAACTAAACAGCAAAATACCAAATAATCCAACCAAATTTGAAGACCTCTGCCTATCAGCATCCTGGTCCTCAGGAAACCTACATACATTTGCTCAAGTTCTTTCTCCCTCTCCAAGTCCCTCTTACAAACATTCAGATGTATTCTAGACTCCCTAATCTCAAACCTTAGTCCACTAGCCTCACAAACCTTATTCTATTAATTACCCTCATGATAACTCCACTTTCGTCCTCTCTCTATGTTCCCTCTCTTTGTGCCTATGAATTCTTTTGGGTTTTTTTCTGTTATTTTTAGACAGAGTCTTGCTATGTAGCCTTGAATTTTCAATCCTCCTGCCTCAACTTCCCAAGTAGTTGGGATTATAAACCTGTATTACGAACTCCAGATCTTAGGTCTTTTAGAAAATATAAAATCTATGCCAGGTGTGGTGGCACAAATCTCTAATGCCAGCACTCAGGAGACAAACACAGGTAGATCTCTGTGAGTTCAAGCCAGTCTGGCCTACACAGTCAAGGCCATGTAGAGAGACCCTGTCTCAAAAATTAAAAATAAAAATATGAACTCTGGGGCCAGTGAGAAAGCTCCGTGGGTAAAGGTTACCAAGACTGACAACCTGAATCCAATCCCTGGATCCATCTAATGGAAAGAACTGACTCCTGCAAGTTGTTCTCTGGCCTCCTCACATGCATATGACATATGTGTGAGCTCATACAGACGTGTGTGTACACTTGAGTACGCATACACACAAAAAAAATAAATGAATAAATAAATAAGTAAATGTAACTTTAAATTTTATCTTTGACTCTTTACATGTTTACGTGAAACTGAGGATTCCAGTAAGGAGCCATGGAGTGTATTCCAAGGGAAGAGGGCTAGAACACAGAAGGCATGGAGGGGCAGAGGAACAATGGAACAGAAAGAGCTAATGGGGTTGGGAATAGGAGGGCAGGGTAGAGCAGTGAGCAGGGGAAAGATAAACACTAAGACCTTTGAAAATGCCATATGGAAACCTACTACTGTAGAAGCTTCCTAAAATATATAAATACACATATGGAGATAAAAAGGAGTTACCCTAGAACAGGAGAAACAGTGCCTCTCTCCCAGACATAGGCTCTCAAATGAAAAGCCTCTGGCTAGGTATGGGTTTACCTTTTTTTTTTTGTTGGCCAGTGGGGACCCATTGACCACCCCAAACATTACAAGCTATTGCCACCTATGGAGGTTTGAGTAAGAATGGGCTCACATGCTTGAATACTTGGTCCCCAGTTGGTGGAACTGTTTGGGAAGGATTGGGAGGTGTGACCTTGTTGAGGGAGCTGTGTTACTGTGGGATGGGCTTTGAAGTTTCAAAAGACTCATGCCGTTCCTGGTGTGCCTCTCTTTTCCTGCTTGTAGATCAAAATGTGAGCTCTCAGCTTGTTCCTGCCACCACGCCTTCACTCTGTCATCATGAGCTCTTATACTGTAAGCCCGATTAAATGCTTTCATTTACAAGTTTCCATGGTCCTGGTGTCTTATCACTATAATGCGAAAGTAAGACACCGCTGTTCTTACCTTCCAGAGCTTGGTGATAAGACCCTATTGCTGCAGACACCACATACTGAGTTGGATCATGGAGAAATCAAAGTGGTTCAGAATGAAACTCACATCCTTCCTGGCTATTTTCATAGTGCTGAAAAATTCTACGCATACTTCCAGGGAAAAAAGTCAGAAACAGTCTTACTCAGCTGTGAACGTGTGAAGCTGGGAGGGAAACGTGGTGGGAAAGATAGGAGAAGGAGGACTTTGAGGACAGGAAATACGGATGGATTTGATCAGAACATTATCTGCATGTATTAAATTCTCAAACAGGAAAAACTTTTAAATTAAAGATTTGAAATCTTAGCCATAGTTAACTCTTGAGGGGTAGCACCACTATTCACCCAGTCCTACAAAAAACTTTTAAAGTCTTTCCAGAGTCCCTCTATGCCCAATTTTTTTACTTCCTTATTCAGTCGTAATTTCTTTCTTGTTTGCCAGAGACTGAACCCAGCCAGGGCCCTGCACATGCTAGGCAAGCATTCTACCACCAAGCTATATCCCCAATGCCCACAATTATGTTTAACAGATTTTTAAAATACAGTACTATCGTCTTGTGATATTTAAGATATTGATAAATACAGAATAAAACAAAAACATCCACTCAAAGACTTGAAGATCCATGTCTGTATCGCACTATTCATGAGAGGCAAGAACTAGAAACAATCGAAATGTTCATGTATAGGCAATGTATGTGGGCATACAATGTAACGGTACTCAGTAATAAATAAATATGACCTGCTAATACCCGCAAAACTCAGAAGAATCTCAAGAACATCACGTTGGGTGAAAAATCAAACACAAAGGAACACACACTGGATGATACACTCATCTAGGCATAGACATTCCAAAAAGACAGACACTAAAGTGACAAGAAACACAGTGGTTTCAACTGTGAGTCAGAGGACAAGGGAAGAAGACTGCAAAGGAAGACAGGGGACATTCTGGAAAAATAGAGATGCTCTATGATTATGATACAAAACCACACCTGCCAGAACTCAAACTGAACACTTAAAATCAGTGGCTGATTTAACATAAATCATCCATCAATAAAGCTGGCCTTTAAAACTTAAGCTAAGCCTTCTAAAATGAGTCTTAGTTAAGATTTTATCTACGTTCCTTTTCTAAATCTTAATTTACATTTTTGTTGCAAGGTGAATTCGTTCCATAAATAGTATTAGATTTCTCGTGATACAGTTTCCTAGTATCAGGATACAATAACTAAAAACTAGGAAATTTTGTTAAGATTTATCTTTAATTATGTGTGTCTATGTGTGTGTCTGTGTCTGTGTGTGTCTGTGTCTGTGGATATGTGCATGTGTGGATGCAGGTAGGTACCCTTAAAGTCCAGAAAAGGATGTTTGATCCTCTGGAGATAGAGTTATAGGCAGCTGTGAGCCACCTGAAGTAGGTGGCCAAGCTCTGGTCCTCTGTGTGAGCAGTACATGTTTGATCTGCTGAACCATGTCTCTAACCCCCTCCAAATTCCTAAATACTTATCAAAGCACACATAGGCAGATAAATCATTATCAAAATGGCATTTTGATTATGATTGTGTGAGTGTGTCTGTAATTCTACTTGCAAGGCAATTTTATGTACTCTCAAATACCAAGGTTTTTAAGGGGCTGGAGAGATGTTTCAACATTTGCCATTGCAGAGGACCTGGGTTCAATCTCCAGCATCCATATCATGGCTAACAACCATCTGTAACTCCAGTTCCTGGGGTCTGGTTCCTTCTTCTGACTTTCATGGGCACCAAGCACACATGTGGTACACAGATGTGCATGCAGGCAAAACACTCATACACAATATGAAATGAATACATGTATTTTTAAGTAGTTTTAAAACAAGAGTTTGTAGGATCCCCCTGAATGGAGACCTCAAATCCTAAAGGATGCTGGTCTTCTTTTTGGGTGCTGTGCCCCAGGGGAAGACTGAGACAAGGACTTTCTCCTTAATTCCTTTATGACTGAATAGTATTCTTTCCTTTATTCCCACTCTGGCCCTGGTATAAATAAACATAAACACAGTATTTAAACAAAAGTGACTCCTAAAAATGTACAAATAAGCAGAATTACTGCCATAAACTTTTAATCTATAGCTAAATCAATTTCATAATATTATTAACTTTCCTAATTTATTTCTCTTTTCCTTTCTTCCTTCTTTCCTTCCTTTCTTTTTTGATAGTGTCTCACTGTAACCCAGGCTGGCTGGACTCAGTATGTAGTCCAGTCTGGTATGGAATGCAATTTATAATCTTGTAGACTCTGCCTCCTCCTGGGATTACATATGTGCCATCATGCCCAGCGGTGCCTAATTCTATCCATCAAAAAATGCAAGCATGGATCTGGGCAGGGTGGCAGAGGCTTATAATCTCAGCCCTTGGGAAGCTAAGGCAGGATGATTACCAAGAATTGGAGCCCTACCTGGATTACACACTGAGTTCCAGGTCAGTACAAGCCGCAGAGTGTGGTGCTGTCTCTAAAACAAAAGTAAGGTGTGCAGCCTGCACCTTGGGAGCAGCTTTGTTAGCCCTCAGCTACAGGTAAGTCTCTGAACTCTGGCTAAGCCCACAGCTCGCATATTAATGCACTCCTCACACTCCACAGTTTCCAGAGTAATGGAATGGATGGCCATGTTATGAAGCAGGAAGGGACGCTTAAGGGGAAATGGTTTCTAGTCACTTACTGTTAGACTTAGAAAAGCTGACCGATTCTGACAGCCCTACTGGCTCACTGACTTGCTTTCCAAAAAGAAAAGAGAAATACTTCCAGGTCAGTGGAGTAAGTATCCAGGGTTAGTGGCCAGTGATCAATTTATCCTCTTAAGGGACCATAAATAATGGGGATTACATCATTGACATTTTCCCATTATCCGTTCTCTGTTGCCACCAGACACCCAAAGCCATCATGATGAATTAAGAGGAAAAGGACATACTAATTTGATTAAAGATTACTTTTTACCAGATTTTTTTCCAAAATTAGTCTGCATTTTAAATAGCTCAGTATTTGTTTCCCAATCAAAGATGTAAAAAAAAAAAAAAAAAAAAAGTCCACCACATAACAAACTAATTATGATAGCATTCACGTAACAACTAACACTAAAAGCTTAATGCTGCTCGTCTTAGCTGCTGGCCTTTGCTATCTCTCTGCAAAAAAAAAAGGAAGGCCACAGCCCTTCTATCTCTCCAGCTCTCCAGAGGAAGACTGCTCTAAACTCTTCCCTGTCCCCACTTCCATAAGCATTGGACTTTATATTTGCTAGTCAGAAAACCACATCTTAGTTCCTCCCAGAAAGCTTAAGAGCAGAGGAACATAAATCCTGCCATCTGCCAATATTTGCCTTCATACGGACTTAGTGACTGATGGAAAATCATATTGAAAGACAATTACAAAATGGGGGCAGGGAAAATAGTGAGACAGCTTTGTGGGTAATGGCTAGACCTGATGACCTGGGTTTGGTCCCTGGAACCCTCAGAGTAGAAGGAGAGACCCAACTTCCACAGGCTGTCCTCTGACCTCCACGTGCACAAGGTGGCATGTGCACACCCACACATATACACAAAAAGAATAAATTTAATTTAAAAAAAAAAAAGGCAAATGCCCTGGTTGCACAACTTCCAATTCTCTTCCATCCATCCACCCCCTGCTTTGACTGGCTCTTCCTCCAGGGTCACCGTACCTCCAGCACCTTCAGTTCAGCTACAGCCGCAAGAGAGCAGCTCAGGACCCGAGTCCAAGAGATTGCAACACAACACGCGTCAACACCCTCCACCCAGGGACAGGCGCCAGGCCAGCGTGCTCGGTAACCGAAGTGGTGGGCATCTCTTGGAGCATCTCTAAGAGCTGAGTCTGTATCTGCTCTGCCTTCCTAACAGGAAACTAAGGCAAAACTGACTTGAATGCAGCCACGCCACCAGTTGTTATCTCAATTAGAACTGCTCCATCCTCAGCCAATGAGCGCCACAAAATCACCCCTCCTCCCAGTCAGATTTCAGTGTCTGCATGTGCAGAAGCAAACTGTGTTTGATTTTTCAGTTTGTTTGCTTGTTTGTTTGGGGGTTGTTTTGTTTGGTTGGGTTTTGGTTTTTGGCTTTGGTTTTTGTTTTTTTAAGACAAGAACACTCCCAGGTCTACCTAAAACAGATTTTTTTATCTCTGTTGTGCGGTGCTCCCTGGAAGACATGCGCTTATCCCAAAGCTCTACTGCAGGCCTCAGCTTTACTCTGCAGCTCGAAAGTTACCTTTCCAGCCATCTCAAGTTTCTGTTGTAGTTTTAAGATACTGCAAATTTATGATCCTCTTACTTACAATCCTCCTGCCTCAGCCTCAGGGTTTTAGGATTAGGGGATTAAGCAACCGTGCCCAGCCTCGTTTACAATTATCTGTGACATCTCCTCCTTAAATCCCTCTGCCCTTTAATAGTATTCCACATGGCAAAAAATTCAAGCCAGTGCCAGGCATGGTGGCACAGAAAAGGGAGGCAGAGGCAGGCAGATCTCTGTGAGTTCAAGTCTAGCCTGATCTATAAAGCAAGTTCTAGGTCATCTAGGGCTGTTAAATAGATAAACCCTGTCTCAAAACAAAAGAAATCCAAGGCAGCCTTTCCCTGGCCACTGCCCCTCCTCATTCCCCTGGTGCTCCTAGTCCTAATAATGTTCCTCTAGTCCTGCTGACATGATCTAGGGATCCCAATACAGAATAATTGTGGGATCCTGTTCAAAAATTACTCAGACACAGTTCTATACACAACCTTCACAATTCTCTTAAAAATGTTTTTGAGCCGGGCGGTGGTGGCGCACGCCTTTAATCCCAGCACTCGGGAGGCAGAGCTAGGCGGATCTCTGTGAGTTCGAGGCCAGCCTGGACTACCAAGTGAGTTCCAGGAAAAGGCGCAAAGCTACACAGAGAAACCCTGTCTCGAAAAACCAAAAAAAAAAAAAAAAGAAAAAAAAAATGTTTTTGAAAAAGGCTCTCACTATATAGCTTAAACTATGTAGATCAAGATGGCCCTGAACTCATAGACATCAAACTGCATCTACTTCACAACTACTGGGATTATAGGTATACACCACCATGCCTGGCTAATTTTTTGTAAAGACATATACATATGGAGCTAGAGAAATGGGTCAGTGGCTAACAGCAAGTACTACTATTGCAGAGGACCTGAGTTCAGTCCCCAGTACTCATGTTGGGGGGCTCACAACTTCCATAACTCCAGCTCCAAGAGGATCACATGCCTTTGACCTCCAAGGTGACCTGCACTCACATCCATATATTCACACACAGATACACACACAAAATAAATAAATAAATAAATAAATAAATAAATAAATAAATAAATAAAATCTCAAAAAAAAATTCACATACCCAGAAATCTTAGATTTTATAGCACTATACCTTTTCAACAGACTATGGCCACTGTCTAATCTAGAGACCACCAAACTATGTTCTAAACTCCCAGCCAGTTTGGTTTTAGGTTTGAGCTGGTTTGGAGCAGGAAGAAAGTGGTCTTTTGTTTGTGGTACCAGAAATTGAATACCAAGGCCTCACTCGTGTTAGCAAGTATTCTACCAGTAAGCTAAATCCCCAGCCTAACACTCTAGTTGGGTAAGTTAAGTGTTGGGGTTTTTTTTTTTTTTGCATAATATTCTTATTCTTTGATTATTTCCCACATGCACACAATGTATTAAAACTTTAGCTGTGTGTTTGTGTGCGTGTGAGTGCAGGTATATGTGAGCCAGAGCACGCATGCAGAGGTCAGAGGTTCATTTTCTCCTAGCCTGTTGCAGCATGGTCTTTCTTGTTTCTGCCATGCTGTCCCTTCCAGACTAGCTGGCCCACAGGCTTCTGGACAAGTCTCCTGTCTCCATTTATCTTTGCCACAGAAGTGCTAGGATTACACATGGAGCCACCGCACCCGCTTTTTATGCAGGTCCTGGGGATATAGCTCAGGTCGCCGACTTACACGGCAAGCGCTCTTAGCTGGTGAGTCATCTCAATAACCCTACACTTCTCTAACTCTTCATCATGCTCCACACATCATTTCCCAGACTCCCCTCAGCCTGTTCTAAGAAATGCCGAGTACTGTTCTATCTTTCCCGTTTCCACTGCTTCCCTAAAATCTCAGCCAGTTTTCCTTCAGTCATGGATTTGGTAAATTTAGGGCCCCTCCCACTTCCTTCTTCTGAAACCCAAGCCATCTTTTAAAAGTGTGTCTTTGTGCGTGTGTTTGTGCATGGTGTGCGTGTAGCTTGCAGTAGTTGGCCCTCTCCTTCCACCATGTGAGGTCGCCTGGATCAGACTCAGGTTGTCAGTGTCAGCGGCTGAGCCATCTCGCTGGCCTCCAGTCATCTTCTCAAAGAACTTCAGGAACTCTAGAGAAGCCCTTGATATCTCTCAGTGCCTGTCTATCATCAATACTCAAACTTCTTACCTTAGCATTCAGATCTTCACGCTCCAGCTGTAACATTTGCTCTTACCAGCTTCGAGTTCTATGACTCCACTATGTGTCCTGCTTTGTAGCCCAACCGAACCCAAAGATACAAACTTAATAACCCCCATGTGGTCAAGTTTAAAGTCATGTATTCTAGCCAGGCACGATGGTACATAACTTTTACCCCAGCACTCTGGAGGCAGAAAGGCTGATCTTTCTGAGATTGAGGCCAGCCTGATCTCCATACCAAGTTCCAAGACAGTCTACATAGTGAGACCCTGTCCAAAAAAAAAAAAAGGAAAGAAGGAAGAAAAAAGAGAGAAAGAAAAAGAAATCCAGGGCTCCCAGGTCTGATGGAACATTCAGACTAGGCTGGCCCTCGGAGCCCTCATCTGTTAACTCTGCTGAAGAAAGTCTACCAATTGGGCTGGAAAGATGGCTCAGAGGTTAAGAGCACACCGACTGCTCTTCCAGAGGTCCTGAGTTCAATTCCCAGCACCCACGTGGTGGCTCATAACCATCTGTAATGAGATCTGGCAACCTCTTCTATATACATAATAAATAAATAAATCTTAGAAAAAGAAAGTCTACCAATCCTTACAGCCTAACTCAAAAGCTACTTTCATACATTCAGGGCCCACAAATCTTTAGCCACTTAAAGTTACACCTTCCCGAAGTCTTCAGTAGCTCAGAAAATCCTGTGCCTTGCATTGTTCTTAGCATGAGCAGCAGGGCTGCTCCCCTTGCTCTCATCACTTCTCAGAAGCCTGGAATCCATCACATTCACGTCTGTTCTGCATGGCGCGAGGACACAGCATCTGCTCAACAAATCGATTTCTCTGTCCTCTTTCAAATAGGGAAGAGCACAACATTATTCAAGGCGCACATTATACACACACCCGACACAACTAACTGATGGGAGACGTTTTCAACAGGGTCAGCCTGGGTCCAGGGGAAGCTGAAGAAACGGGGATAGCTCAGAGGGCAGTGAGACATGGCGGCTCTTGAAGACTTGAGCTTCTCAAGGACAAGACATCTTCTGGAAGAATCACAGACTTCAGGACCAAGTTTCCAGAAGGTTAACTTTCCTCCCTACCCTCAACTCCAAGGAAGACCTTGGTCAATGCGTCTAGGCAGACAGAGCTGAGGAAAGAGGACAAGGACGCTGGACAACATTGCCTGCAACTCAAACCACCACAGGGGCCTGGTTTAATAACCTAGAGTAGACCAGTGGGGATGCCACACTGAATGAAACTGTTAAGTAGGTAACCTCTGGGACAGAGAAATATCTACCTAAGTAAACCGTGCTCATCAACAATAAAAACAAAGTAAATACTCATATAAACCAACAGCTTCTTTCTTGTATATGTGTTCTCCTTTTTAAATCTATAATTCTGGGATTGGGGATTTAGCTCAAAGCACTTGCCTAGCAAACACGGGCTTGGACCCCAGCAAAGTGGGGGATCACACATGAGAGAGAGAGAGAGAGAGAGAAAGGAGGGAAGGAAACAAGGAAACCCACAAGGGAACTAAATGTATAATTTATCATCTACAATTTTCAAATTCTAAACTCAATTTTTCTAAAAATGGCTGGTGCTGGGAAGATAGCTCAGTGATTAAGAACTTACTGTTCTTGCAGAGGACCTGGGTTCAGTTCCCAGCACCCACAGCTACACAGAGTTTGAGGCCAGCCTGGGATTCATGAAATTCTGGTTTAAAAAAGAAAAAAAAAAAAAAAGAGCTGGGCATGGTGGCCAACTCCATTAATCCCAGCGTTCAGGAGGCAGAGGCAGATGGAACTCTGTGAGTTCCAAGACAGCAAGGACTAAATAGACTGTCTCAAAAAACAAACAAACAAACAAACATACAAAACTAACTAACCAAATAAAATTAGTCCCTTTACCAGTGCCAACCTATTGCACAAGGAGCGATCCTCTAGAAAGAGACAAAACGTAGCACTTCAATGTCTTACTAAAGTCCCATGGATTTATCATTTATGCAATCCTACAAAATAGCTTTCCCGTAGAGCCAGTTTACTGTCGATGACAACCACAGGGCCGGGAGACAACAGCAACTTCCTTCACCATTTGTACAAAAACAATTAAAACTCTGTGGGCCATCCTTGTTTACACAATCACTGACGAACGTGACACCTTCCAGATCTGTCATTAGAAATCCCACAGGAGGTTTAAATAAAAGCCAAAACTAAATCAAAATAATACAGCAGATGAAAAGGTTTTTACTATGAAAAACCATTGCCTGGGGCTGAGGCAGACAGCTCAGTGGTGGAGATGGGAGCTGGAAGCACACTCCACACAATGAAGAGAAAAGTCACCCGACTGACTCAGCTAGGCATTCATACTCATCTAGTCAGAAAACTCAGTATTAATGAGTGGTTTTCTTTTCTTTCTGACAGGGTTTCTTTGTGCAGTCTTGGCTAGAACTAACTCTGTAGACCAGGATGGCCTTGAACTCAGAAATCTGCCTGCCTCTGCCTCCCAAGTGCTGGGATTAAAGGCGTGTGCCACCACCGCCCGGCCTGTGGTTTTCTGTTTTTATTTTCTTTTTTCTTTTCTTATTGTGAGACAAAGTCGCACCACATAACCCTGGCTGGCCTGAGATTCACTCTACAGAGCAGGTAGGCCTCGAACTTGTAGCACCTCTTCTGCCCCACCCCCTGGAGTGCTGGGACTACAGGCTCCAGTCAACCGCTTCTGTCCTAGGTTCCCGCTTTTAATTTTTTTCAATTGTTATTTTTATTTTAAGTGTATGTTTATCTTGTCTGTACATATGTCTGTGCACCGTGTGCATGTAGTGCCCGCAGAGGCCAGAGAGGGAGGGGACCTCCTGGAACTGGAGATTTGATGGTTGTGAACAGTCATGTAAGTACTAGGAAAGCAGCTCTGATCCTCTGCCAGAAACAAGTGCTCTTAACCTCTGAGCCATCACTCCAGGCCATGGTTTTCTGATTTTATAAGCTGTAACAGAATTGGAGTTTAAATCCAATCTACGTGTATAACAGAAATAAATTTCAGCTTTCTGAACTGTTAAACATTACTGAAGTAATTTTCTTGGGGTTAGGAGGAAGGGAGGTACTAGCTGAAATGTGATCACATTAGAACATTTCCTGGAACTTTTCAGAATGGGAAAGAGGCAGAGCCTCATGATGTAGCCCTGAATTTGCTATGTAGATCAGGCTAACCCAAACTTCCTATATAGACAGGCTAGCCTCAAACTCAAACTAGCCTGCTTCTGTCTCCTGGGTGCTGGAATTAATGGTATAACCCGGCAGGCCTGATCCATTTCCATGACTTTTACATTAATTTAGCTAATTATCTTTTGCTTCAACTTAACTATCTAAGGCATACCTTGACAGTTTTTACTAATTTGCTGTTGTTGCTATTGCAGTGCTGGAGGTGGAATCCAGAGTGCCAGGACCTCCCACACCCTAGAAATTTGCTACAGGATATTACTGAGCTCCATTCCTAACCCTGGCCATTAATGCTGAACTCCACTTTATGATTCTCAATCAAAATGCAGAGGGGCACAAAAAGTATATGCAATATTAAAACTTTGTAATTATAGAGAAATGAAAGGAGAATCCTGAGTGTTTCCATAACAACTAAAACTTTGCCTGGTGAATAATGCAGAGGCACGCTTTGACTTCTGAGTCCTAGAGATGCTCACTTGTGACGAAGGTAAACTTCCTTTGAAGGTGAGCATGAGATGTTAATGTTTAGGAGTAAGGAGGTTGGATGGAAACATGGATTTGGTCCACACACATTATTTTAAATCTGTAGTTCACAAATACGCCTGTGATTAAAAAAAAGCAGTGAAATGAAAAGACTTTTGACTTGGGAATAAGACAACCAATCACTGCCTCGGTTCCTTAGCTCTGGTTTCTCCATGCAAGGGAGAAATGCCGTTCGCTGTTAATAAAGACACTGTGTGACCGACCAGGCACATTCTGCACAGTGTCTGGGGCACCCTTTCCATCCCTGCAGGCTCTGACAGGCCGTTTCTTCTGTGTGGTAGGTCTGCACAGTTCTCAGGTGTGTGTGCTGGAGTTGCCCATTATGACTCTCTGCCAAATAAAACACCCAGAGTTCCTGCGTGGGTGGTACCAGGCTAGGCAGGTGCCTGGAGCTTTGGCGAGCTGACTTTTCCAGTTATGTTTGGGGCTTAGTTTGTTTTTGTTGAGATTTGTTTAATTTGAATATGAGGTCAAGTTTTTTGTTTTGGTTTGGTTTGGTTTTTTTTTTTTTGGGGGGGGTGAGCTATCATGACTTGAAGTGGAATTCTCTTCCAAAAACGACTTCACAGGGCTTCTGATGTTTAAGCAGAAAACACTATTGAGGATTTTGATAAAAATACAAGTAAATGAAAAAAAAAAAAAAAGTAAATGTGTAGAAAAACAGTATTGAAAAGGGAAAAGGGTGGGGTGTTTTACTTGGGGGGGGGGGGACTATGTAAGTACAAAAAAATGCCCCTAGTTAAAGAAATATTCTTAAGTCCAACTTAGCAGATATGAACACTGTTGTCATGCTGCCCAACACAAACCTTTGCCAGCTGCAGTTCCCTTATCTATTGACACAGGAGAAGTCTATTCCAAGAAAATAAGCCAGGCATGCTAACACATGTGTACGGTTTAGATAGGAAAGAAACTGAGGCAGAAGGATCAATTTGGTCAGGAGTTTGAGATCAGCCTGGGCAACACCACAAGATCTCATCACAAAATAAGGGAAAATGGAAAATAAGGTAACACATGAACACCTTATCTTTATGGCAAAGGACCATACAAATTATCACTTAAATAAATTTGGACTATCTTTAAAATGCCTTTCATACTCTAAGCATGGTGATACATGGCTGTAATCCTACCACTCAGGAGTCAGAGGCAGAAGAACACAAGGTCTTATATCTTTTTAATTAAATAATTAATTTAATTTATTTTACAGATTGCTAGCTAACTTAGAATAAGTTGAAACTGGCTTTCTGAACTCTGTCTTCTACTTCAAGCTTAATTCATAATTCACTTGAATTTAGCCTCAAATCTCCAAAATACAGTAGCCCTCACCATCCCAGGTGCTTAAAATGTAACCACAGTGGCACAGAGTTTCAGGGTTGTGCATAAAGAATGAACAAACCATGTCACTGGCATCCTCCAAGAGAGGAGCCAGACACTTAAGGGGACAGAAACAAAGGGAACATGGTGAATCAGGGTATGCACAGGACTTCCAGCTTGGCTGGAACACAGAGAACAAGAAAAGGGGTGAGTCAGGCATGGGGGCAGAGGCAGGTGGGTCTCTGTGCATTTGAGACCAGCCAGCTCTACAGTGAGTTCTAAGCCAGACAGGGCACACAGGGACCCTTCCTCAAAAATATCAACAAGAAAGAAAGGGAGGGAGGGAGGCAGGCAAGGGTAGAGGATGAGGCAAGGGCCACAACTTGCAGACCTCAGGAATCAGGAGTCTGGTTTTTCCCTGCAGGTGAAGTGTGCCACTGATGGCATTTAAGCAGGAACACTTACACAATCCATAATGTGATTCTGGCAATAGAGGCCCAAAGGGATGAAGGCATGGGGCTGAAGGAGAAGGGGGAATAATTTAGAAAGTAGGAAGAATGAAGATACAATGGAAGGGGTAAACGCATGAATTCTGGATATATTAGTTACATTTTTGTGTCACCATGACCAAACCCCTGAGAAAAAGAACTTACAGGAGGGTTTGGTTTGGCTCATGGTTATAGAGGTGTTAACCCATGCATGGTGGAGTATGGTGGAACACAGCAGCTCACATCACAGCGGCCAGGAAACAGAGAAAGGGGGATAGAGGAAGGAGAGGGGACAAGGAATCGATCGCCCTCAAGGACCTACTCCTGGTGACCTACTTACTCCATAGGACCCAACACCTTTTACCACCTCCCAATTATGCCATAACATTATCTATATCTATCAGGGATTAATCATCAATTATGCCAGAGCCCTCAAGATCTGAGGAACACCATCACACTATGTATGTCTGACTTACGGAACCAAAAGTACTCTACACCACGAGAATTCAGGAAAGACATGTCTGACTGCAAGAGCTCTGGTGTTTCTGGTGATGGGGGAAGGTTCCTGGGCTGGCTAAAAGGCAAATTCACTGTAGTTGAGTATGATGTGCCTTTGTACCCAAATGGAACTGTCCAGAAGTTGTAAATAGTCTTCTTAACTTTAGAAATAATGACCCCAAGAAAGTAACTGGAACCACAGGTTTGTGAAACACCCAGGTAGGCAGGGAAAGTGAAGCCCGTAGCCATGGGCTTACCCTCAAGGGACTGCAGCGTGGCCTCAACAGAGGCAAGCGTAAAGATACAGCAAACCACATCGAGAGCTCAGAGCCAGAGCTGGAAGTGTAGCAGCAGAGCCTTTGCCTAGCCTGCGTACAGCCCTGGGTTTCACCTCCAGTACTCAAGAAGCAGAGAACACAATTTATTCTAAAGGATATCTCAAAACCTCTCCTAAAGTAAGTCAGATATGCTTTTGGTTTTGGTTGATTTGGCAGTTAAAATGGAAGGAAATGAAATAACTATGACCATACCATATTTTTTTTTCTTTTAAGGAAGGGTCTCACTCCACAGGCTGGGCTGACCGTAACCCTGCCTTCTGCCTCTACCTCCCACACACGAGGATTATAGGTGTCCAGTGTCATATCTTTATTTTCCAATTTCACAAATCCCTTTTGTGCTCTACTGACTTAGGAGCTAGTAGCTCAGACGAGGTATTGCCACAAGTAAATCTTCTTAGCTTAGCTCATCTACCGCCAATGAAAGTAGGAACTGTGTACTGCTAGCACAGTAAAGATGTAGAGGAACACGAACCAGGTCGCTGTTTTACTCTAATCAGCTCACCGAAGCAGCTATTACTTACTTCACTGAGATAGCAGCACGGTTGGTTATATAGGCAGCTTTCCTCACCAACCAAACCTCTTGAAGCTAAATAAAGCAAGTCACAGCAGCAAGATTAACTCTGACTTCCTCAGTCAAAGGCTTGGACGGTGTAAATCCCCAGTAATTAAGGTGTAACACAAAACTGTATTTGTGGTTCTGGGGCCTAGAAAACTAGCCCAAGGTAAGCTCAAAGGCAGTCTCTCCCAGATCCTCTCTGGCCTTCCTGTCTCTCTCACTCACTTTCCCCTAAGGCTAACCATTACAACTTGAATCCTCTCCCTCCCATCCCCAGGTGGGTAATAATGATTAAAGCCCTTTTCTTCAAAGCCAGCCAGCTAAAAAATAATCCTCAGCCAGTCGGTTGGTGGTACATACCTTTAATCCCAGCACTCAGGAGGCAGAGCCAGGCAGATCTCTGTGAGTTCAAGGCCAGCCTGGTCTACAGAGAGCGGTCCAGGACAGGCACCAAAACTACACAGAGAAACCCTGTCTCGAAGAAAAACAAATCCTCTAGTAACCCCCACTACGTACTACACAGGTTCTGTGTAAGAGCTCTCTACAGAGAAACTCGGACCTACCATGTTTGGTCCCTGACACTACAATTGAAGATTGGAAGACAATTTGGCCAGACAAGCCTTGTGGGTTTCCCTTTCTGCCGTTAGACCAAGCTTCGTCCATCCTAAGAGTTAAGTGGACAGTTAACTTTGGGTGGCAATCTGAAGACTTCCACATCACATGAAACTATAACCAAATAAATGTGCTTTTCTCTGGTTAAGCTGGGTGCTGCCAGTTCAATGAAATCTGAAAGGGAAAATATAGACTCTATAGCCAATATCACTGTAAGTGCTAAATGTGAAAACTCGGGGCTGGCACTAACTGCCTTGAAGTCTCAGAGGCTAATGAGAGTAATGAGATGATGCACCACGCTTCCACCTCTACGTGCTACCCAGTTCCTACTCAGTGGTAGAGCTGTCTAAAGAATATACCTTTTCCATCAGGGGAAGGTGCCGGAACATTAAAGGCTGTGGACAAAGAGCCTCTCTCTCCACAGCTTTTTGACAGTTGTTTTTAAATAACTTAATGTCAACTTGCATTTTAAATACCCTAGAGAGAATACAATGTGTGGTGTTTCCCAGCCCTCCACTCTCAAGAAAGGCCATCAAGGAGCATGTTTGGGAGGCTAGGGAAATGGCTCCGTGGGCAAAAGCACTTGTTGCTCAAGCCTGAAGACCTACGCAAATGCTGATGGTGAGAACCAACAGCCAGGGTTGTCCTCCAACCTCCACAGACACACCTTGACATGAATGCACACTCACACACACACGTACATACACACAATACACACATCTTCCAGCCTCCACAGACAAACCTTAGCAGGAATGCACACACACACACACACACACACACACACACACACACATGTCATCCAACCTCCACAGACATACCGTGAAATGAACATAGCCTCACACACAAATGTACACACACATACACATTCACACATATGGTGATATTTTATTTGTACTAAAATGTGATTTGTATGTTAATAAATAAAGTTGCCCGGGGGTCAGAGCTATTAGAGCCACAGCAAAAGCTGGGCGGTGGTAGTGCACACCTTTAATCCCAGCACTTGGGAGGCAGAGCTAGGCAGATCTCTGTGTGTTCAAGGATACAGCCAGCATGGAGACACATGCCTTTAATCTCAATACCAACCATAGAAGACCTGGAGGTCTGTACAGACAGGCAGTGACGAGGCGGTCATGTGGTTGGGTTTACAACCAATGAGAAGGCAGAACAGAAAGTCTATAGAAAGACAAACATACAGGAAGTAGGTCTCTTGGCTGAAGAGGCTAGCTGCAGCAGTGAAGGGTAAGGCTCTTAGCTCTGACCTCTTGGGCTTTCATCTCTGCATTGGCTCTGTGTTTCTTATTTAATAAGACAGTTACTGCTACACACACACACACACACACACACACACACACACATCCTCCAACCTCCACAGACATACCATGAAATGAACACACCCTCACACAAATGTACACACACATACACATTCATACACACACACACACACACACACACACACACACACACACACACACACACACACACATCCTCCAACCTCCACAGACATACCATGGAATGAACATACCCTCACACACAAACATGCACATGCACACACAGGCTCACACACACATTCACAAAAATACTTTTAAAAAAAATAACATATTGGGGGAATTACTGAAAGAAGGCAAGCCTTTGGTTCAAAAACAGTAATTTCTTCAAAAGATTAGCATTAATGCTAACCTAAATACAAATTCTAAAAACATACCTGTCTTTAATAGATAGTTTTAAAAAGCAATCAAATACACCATTAAAATATTCGTCTTTGGGGGGCTGGAGAGATGCCTCAGAGTTTAAGAGCACTGGCTATTCTTCTAGAGGTCCTGAGTTCAATTCCCAGCAACCACATAGTGGCTCACAACCATCTATAATGAGATCTGGTACCCTCTTCTGACATGCAAACAGAACACTGTATACATAATAAATAAACCTTAAAAAAAAAAAAAATTCGTCCTTCCCCAGGAAGAAAACAGCAGATAAGATTAATACCCATGCTTGGTCCCAAAGACTGTCCCACGGCACTGAATGAGAAGACAGTGAGCACTAGACTTAGCAGTGCCATGGTCTTTCAGGGTCCAGCAGTTAAAACAACGTTGTGGATTCTAGCAGAAAACTATGCCCCAGTTAATTGCACCCATTTTCTTTCTTTTCCAGACTGTCTGATTCCCTTCCACCCATGGAATGGTAATGGGTAAAACTGTCATGGAAAAGACACCAGCTCTGTTAGTCCTACCTACGCCACTTCCGACATGTCATGCTGTGGGACACTGTCTTGTCATCAGCGCCTGGGCACCACAGCTGGGGATAGGGGGTCGGGGGGAGGTGTCTAGCATGCTGTATGCTTTAGGGATTTTATGCAGGATTTATGCATGCCTCAATATCACGGAGATTTTTATAACCAGAGAGAAAGGCTATCAGTTGCCTTTCCCAGTTCCCACCACGTACTTAAATTCCCTTAGAATTTCAGACTTTTAGAATAAGGTTGAGGATCTTTATAGTGTGTGTGTCTCAGGGGAGAAATCTGACACTTTCCCTGTGTACTCATTTGTTTCTCAACAGACCCTAAACTCTGAGAAGCGCTGGCATTGTTTAAACTTCCTGTGTCATCAGCTCCAAAACAGCAAGCACCTGTATGTAAGAAGAGGGTGGGGGTGAGCACGGAGAGGGTGGGGGTGAGCACGGAGAGGGTGGGGGTGAGCACGGAGAGGGTGGGGGTGAGCACGGAGAGGGTGGGGGTGAGCACGGAGAGGGTGGGGGTGAGCACGGAGAGGGTGGGGGGTGAGCACGGAGAGGGTGGGGGTGAGCATGGAGAGGGTGGGGGTGAGCATGGAGAGGGTGGGGGTGAGTATGGCGGCACAATCCCAGCACTTAGGAGACAGATATGGGTGGAGTTCAAGGCCAGCCTGGTCTACACAGTGATTCTAGCCAGCCAAGACTATATAACCTTGTCTCAAAGTGTGTGTGTGTGTGGGGGGGGGGGGGGGGGGGGGGGGGGGCGGGAGCACAACCAAACAGGTGTGAAACTCACTTCTAAGTTAGTGGGAGTAAATCTCATCAGACCCTTTCATGAGAATTTTGGCTAGGTTATACATTAAGAATGAAGAGTCAGGCATGGGGACACACACCTTTAATCCCAGCACTCGGGAGGCAGAAGCAGAGGGATCTCTGTGAGTTTGAGGCCAGCCTGGTCTACTAAGTAAGTTCCAGGACAGGTACCAAAACTACACAGAGAAACCCTGTCTGGGGGCAGGGGGAGGACAAACAAACGAACAAAAAAGAATTAAGATAGTCTTGAAGAGGTGGAGAGATCCTTTCTCGAAAACACAAACAAAACAAGATACTCTTAGGGAGAAGAGCCCCAAGGAAATCTCTTCTTGGCACTGCTAGGAAGAGCTTCCCTGCTATAGCTCTGTCTAACCAGAATTTTGCATGAATGCCCTTTAAAAAGTAGCTTTTTTCTGTGGAAGTCTCTACATTTCAAAAATCATTTGACAGGGCATAATAAACAACGGTCATTGTTTACTAGTTGAATTTTTTTTTTAAAGACAGGGTCTCTTGTAAACCATGGAGGCCTCAAACTTGCTTGAAGCTGAAGGTCATATGACCTTGAACTCCTGATCCTCTTGCCTGTCCTTCAGAGTGCTGGGACTCCAGGCATATGCCACCAGGCCTGTCTTTATGAAGTGTTGTACTATACACTGTGTGAGTACTACTCCACCAACTGAGCTAAATCCCTAGCCTTTCAGATGTTTAACCCCAGAAGCACTGTAGGAACATGAAAATACCAGATGTGCAGAGCAATCTAGCTAGCCAGAGCAGTATGGTCAGCGATTGAAAACCTAGGTCCGGAAGTCCGACAAACATGAGGTTGAAATCCTGCTCCCAGCTGAAATCCTTGTGAGCCCAAACTTCCACGTCTGAAAAGGGAGCCCAACCCATGGAGCTGCCGGAAGATGGAAGAAGAAATAGGGTCCGTGATGTACTTAGACACAGAAATGTTAAGAATTGTGCAAAATAATTTTTGTTTGCTGTTGCGTCTTCATATCTATCCTGCTGCAGTGTACAAGGGTTACCTTCCTTCAGTTAAAACTAAGAACATTTTTAACATACTGTACCTAACTCTTTGACCCTGCCCAACACAGCAACTTCAACAGCCACTTAAGGAACAGAAATTCCCCATTAAATATGATACATCATTATTCACACAGTGATACATCGGTGCATCAGCTTTTTATAAAGTATTTTTATAAGTTTGAAAGCAATCTAAGTGTCTCTTAAGGGGAGAGTACATAAAGTACAATCTATCGGTGTAATGAAAATCATGTGAAATTTAGAGAAGTGGGACAGCCTTTGAGTAGCATGCCCAGAGCCCTGGGTCCCACCTAACACTGAAGGAGGAAAGGAAAGGTAATTTTAAAATCTTCCATATCACCTTCCCTTACAATTTGTAATTACAATCCTGTTTATTTTCTCTGTGTGCACAACAAAAATCTAAGCAATATGCACTCTAAAAGCAGAAACTAAAGGTTAAAAAAAACTACCATGTGAGGCTGTGGTAGTACATTCCTGTAATCTCATCACTTGGGAGGCAGAGGCAAGTGGATCTCTGTGAGTTTGAGGACAGCCTGGCCTATGTGTTAAATTCTAGGCCAGCCAGAACTACATAGTGAGAACCTATTGTTGTTTTAAAAGACTTTATTGCCCAGTATGGTGCAGAATGTTCTTGTAATCCCAACTGAGGCAAGAGGACCTTGAGTTCAAGGCCAGGCTGAGCAGAAACACAGAAATTATTGATCTTATGAAGTTTCCCAAAAGGCAGTGGTAGCCTGATTAAGCAATGAGAATCACTCAGTCTTGAAATCAGGTGACGAGTTCTATCTTTATTCTGTTCCTCACCAAGACACTTCGTTTCACTGACTTTCAGTTTTCTCACCCAAACAGAGCTGACAGCACTTGCCTTGCAGCACGAGATGAAATAAAAAAAAAAAAAAAAAAAATCTTGTATGCAGAAGAGCCTAGACTTGGGTATTGCATAATCCGTCAAGAAGTCAGGCAAAAGCACTTCATGAAAATGCGGAGTCTGCACCTTTTGCATTTTATTTCCGCAAGGTAGAAAAAAAATGTCAACACAAGAGGAGGTGCAACCCCTTATCTTCCTCTTCCCACGTGGCTGCCTCCTATGCTTTCTATATTTAGTAGAGTGCAGAGAGACATCAGACTACCACTTTTGATGAGCTGCCTTTGGGGGCTCCCTGTGACCTTGGGATCCACTTTTCCATCTTGCCAATCACCCGCGCCTGGCTGCGCCGCACCCACCCAAACACACACACACATCCTTCTGCAGCACAGCAAGCGGATCACCGTGGCGGTCACACACACACACAAAAAAAACAGACTTTAAAAAAGACAGTGCAATGTTGTTTGTGTGCAGGACCGTTCCGTTTGCTTTCCAACACTTAGAGGAAAGTACTGCGGATTCTTGGCGCCCGCTCTGCCGAAAGAAGCCTAGGGCTGGCACAACTCCGCAACTTGCTTCCAAACGCACGATCCTGGCAGATTCCATACAAAGACCGGCACACGGAAGCCCCAAGCTGCAGGCAGCAAGAACGACGGGTCAGACCCACCGCTCACACCCTCCCAGCACCAGAGGACGCACCAAGCTCCCGCGGTGTGTGTTCCCACCCCGCGTGTCCCCTCGGCCCGCCGCAACGCCCCACCTGTCTTGAAGGCCATGTTGTCACTGTCCTTGGCCCCGAAGGTGTCCTGCATGGACACGAAGAGCACCCCGTAGGCATTTTGGATGCCAAACACAGATCCGTTGCACCACATGGCCGCCAGCATCACCAGCCAGCCCCAGCCGCCCTCGGGGGGCACGGGGGGCTCGTCGCCCGTTGACCTCGACAGCTCCACCTCCACCTTCTCTGCGGCCACGTCGGAGCCATCCGAGGGTCCCGGGCCCGGCAGCGGAGCGTCATCCGAGGGCGCGGGCCCCGGCGGCTGCGCCTCGCTCGTCTCCCGTGCGGCGGCGGCGGCCGCGGGATCCTCCTGGGACGGTACCATGGCCGCAGGCGGCCCCGTCGGGCGCCCGAGAGCTCGCGGGTGCAAGGTCCGGGGTGGCCCGCGGAGGCTGCGAGAGCCGGGCGGACGGACGAGGGAGGCGGAGGTGAGGGCGCTGGAGCCGCGGGCGGGCGGGCGGGCGGGGCGGGCGGGCGGGCGGGCGGGCGGGCGGGCGGGCGGACGAGCCGCGCACACGGCGGCCGGAGGACCTGGCACCCCGGCGGCCCCACACACCTGACAGAGTGGGCCGCCGGCGGCCGCTTCTTAAAAGCGCCCCTCCCGCGTCGGCTAGGGGCGTGGCCGGCAGAGGGCCCTACCCCCTGAGCCCACAGATGATTGGAGCGCGGAGAGCGGAGGCTCCGCCCCCGTGGCCCAGCCCGCCCAGTCTGGAGCCTGCGCGCGCGCGCTTGAGGAGGTCAGATTAGCTACCCGGTGTCTATCACCAGGCTTAGGTCACCTCCTCTCAGTATTATTAACCTCAGAAGTTCTGGGGAGCGTCTCTTCCTACGTGTGGGCTGCGAGGGTCATCGATCGGCCGCCCTGGGTCTTTAGCATCCCTGGAACGGAGTCACAGTTGACACTCACTAGATTTTTATGTTCGTTGTCCTTTTTGTGCTAATTATAATACAGAAGATTCCTTGTACCGCATGCCTACTTAAAAGGCAATTCGAGAATCAGACGCCTTGTTTAATTACCAAGTTCCGTTCTCTTCCGTGAAAACACAGTTTGTTTTGAATACTTGGCACATGGAAGATGCTCACTTTGGAAAACAGACTATGAGTCTAAATTTTTCAGCTAACAAACATTTTTGACAGGCAGCTAGAAAGCACTACTTTTCAACCACACAAGCTGTTCTCACACTTTAAAAAAAAAAAAAAGAAAGAAAGAAAGAAAAAACTGGCACTTATATTCAGCTCCTCTGGCCCCCTGAAACTTGGCATGCCAAGATATCTTCTTAATTTCTCTGATATTTATATTCGTCACTCCAAACAAAATCAAAATATGCTAGTTAGTTAGGCACCTACCAGTAACTGTGACAATCACGTGTGCGCTTCTCTCAATTCTAAATTAGTAAGTAAACATAGTCCTGAAATACAAAGTGAGGTGCAGTGGTGTTAAAATACAGGGGCATCACAAGTGGAATAGGACCATTAACTGTGTTGCAGAATATTCTTTCAAGGTGTGTTACTTTTGTTTAACTCTGTGAAGCTGTGTTACTGTGCCTGTCTAGAACACCTGATGGTCTAATAAAGAGCCAAACAGCCAATAGCAAGGCAGGAGAAAAGATAGGCGGGGCTGGCAGGCAGAGAGACTATATAGAAGGAGAAATCTGGGAGGAGGAAGGAAAAGGAAGAAGTAGCCAGAGAAAGAGGAAGACTCCAGGGGTGAGCCACCCAGGCTACACAGCAAACCATGGAGTAAGAGTAAGATTTACAGAAGAGAACGGGAAAAGTCCAGAGGCAAAAGGTAGATGGGATAATTTAAAGTTAGGGAAAGCTGGCAGGAACCAAGCCAAGCTAAGGCTTGGACATTCATAATTAAGAATAAGCAACCATGTGTGATTTATTTGGGAGCTGGATGGCAGGCCCCCAAAAAGAGCAAAAAAGAAAAAACCAACAACATAACTGTTCTTCAAAACACTAAAGAAAAATGTCTATAGAAAATAAGTTTGAGCTGGGCTCTGCATTAGCCACATGATTTCAATGGACAAGGACAAGCAAAGAGCATTCCAGCCAGGGGGGAAAAAAAGGAGAGAGGAAACCAAGAAAAGTGGAGTATTCATGAAGAATCTGGGAATATAGCCCACATGTGGGGTGCTTTAGATATTAAAGTTAAAATGGTGCAATAGCTCGTATATGCAGTATCCCCAAAAGTCCATCTTGGGTGTCTCAGTAACTGTTCTGTTGCTGTGAAGAGACACCATGACCAGGGCAACTCATACAGAAGCATTTAATTGGGGGCTTGTGTACAGTTCAAAAGGCTTAGCCCATTATCATCATGGCAGGGGACATAGGGACAACATGGTGCTGGAGCAGTAGCTGAGAGCTACATCCTGATCAGCAGGTCCAGAAAGAGAGACTGGGGCTGGCTCTGGCTTTTGAAACCTCAAAACCCACCCCCAGTGGCACACCCCCATCTCCTAATCCATCTAATCCTTTCAAACAGTTTACTCCCCAGACCAAGCATTCAACAAGCCTAGGGGTGCCATTCTTATTCAAATCCCCACATTGGTAAGTGCTTAATCCTCACTCTAAGAATTAGTGATGCTATTGGGAAGTGGTAGAAATGTTAAAAGGTGGAGCCATGTGCTGGTTATTTGATCAGCTTGTCACAAGCCAGGGTCATCTGGGAAAGGGAATTTCAATAGAGAAAATGCTTCCATCATATTAGCATGTAGGCAAGTCTGTGGAGCATTTTCTTTACTAATAGTTGATGTGGGAGGGCCCAGGCCTCTGTGGGTGGGACCACCCTGCGCAGGTGATCCTGGATGGTATAAGAAAGCAGGCTGAGCCAGCCATCAAGAGCAAGCCAGGGAGCATCATTCCTTCATGGCCTCTGCTTTAGTTCCTGCCTCCAGGTTCCTGCCTTGAGTTCCTGCCTTGATTTCCCTTCATGATGAAGGTAAGCTGTAAGGTGAAATACACTCTTTCCTCCCTAAGTTGCTTATGGTCACTCTGTTTATCACATAATAGAAAGCAAACTAGAACAGGACTAGTGGGAGGTCTTAGGTAACTGAAGACTCGACCTCTGAGAAGACTGTGAGGGTCTGGTCTCTTCTCTTCTCTAGTTTATTCAGAGCCATAAAACAGATGGAGTTCCTCTGCCACATCCACTCATTATAGTGCACTGCCTTGCCACAGACACAAAAACACTGCAACCATCCAACCATGGAGTGACATTCGCAGAACTGTGAGCCACATAAACCTTTCTCCTTTTAAACTTGAATATCTTGGGTATTCACTACTATAATAGAAAGCCGACTAACATAAATTGTAAACTGAGAGCCGGGTATGGTGTTGCACACCCGTAATCCCAACACTTGGAGGTAGAAACAGAAAGATCAGTACTTCGAGGTCATCCATAACTGCTTTGCAAGTTTGAGATGACCCTGGGCCACAGGAGACCCTGTATCAAAGAAAAAGTAAACTAAGGAATAGTCACACCAGTTCCCAGTTCCCACAAAGAGTGAGTCACACCAGTTCACACAAAGAGTGTGCAGGACATTATAACAGTATTGTTGAAAATAAGGAAATTGAAAGCAAAATGTACCTCTGGTTAGGTATAATTCCAGCACTTGAGGAACTGAGTCAGGAAGAGCACAAGTTCAAAACCAACCTGGATTAATAACCAGGTTTTATCTCAAAATAAGTATATATATGTGTGTATATATATATATATATATATATATATATATATATATATATATACACATATATATATGGAGAATTGATTAAACAGACCATAAACCCTTGAGTTATGTTTATCAGGGTAGACAGTCAGTCATAACAATTAATTCTAGTGGCAGGATTTGAGACTGCCCAAGTTGCAGCCACAGTTAGGAAGTAAAGAATATTCCATCAAGCTTATACTCCAATAACTCTGACCTTTTAATGCAAAGTGGAACCCAGATGTAGGGATGGTGCTGCCCCACTGTTTTGGAGAGGAGAGGGGTCTTCCTACCTCAATTAATCTAAGATGATCCCTCACAGGCATGCCCAGAAACTAACCAAATCAGGATATATATGTGGATTATAGCCTAACTATAAAGAAATATCCATGGTTCCTGAGTGCTGGGAGTGCAGGCATGAGCCACCACGTCTGGTTTTGTTGTTGTTGTTTTTGTTTTTTGTGAGACCAGATCTCACATTATAGCCCAGGCTGTCCTAGAACTTACTCTGTAGCCTCGAACTTGTGAAAGTCCTTTGCCTCATCCTCCCAAGTGCTGGGACTATACCTGGTTTATGAGAGTATTTTTTTAATCTATAGTTTATATTAAATTTATTATTTATTGACAAAAATATCTTTAATTGACCATTCCGAAATTCCAGCCTTTCCTCTTTAAAAGTATCACTTTTTAGCTAAATATTAGCTTATTTTCATTCTTCTAATTTTTCTCCTATTAATCTAGTCCATCACAGGTGCTCATTAAGTGTGTGGATTAAATTGAATATACAGGGGACTGGATAGATGACTCAGTCGGTAAGAGTACTTGTTGCTCTGCCAGAGGACCTGAGCTCAGTTCCCAGTACCCAAGCAGTGGCTCACAACCACCCATTCCAGGGGATCCAACACCTTCTGATGCATGTACAGACAGGTAAGCAAAACACTCAGATACAGGGGAAAAAATCAAATAAATGTCTAAAAAATAAACTTAAAAATAAATACAGTAAATTGAATATACCAAGTACTGAAGTGCTGAATATGCGGTCATGAGATTCCAACTGTGCTACATACAGGGGCAATTTCCAGTTATGTTGCACAAGACAGGCTGCTTTGGTGCCATTTTAATAACCACTTTAAATCAAACAGCCAAGTGTAGCTTTGATCTACTTCAGTGGCTAGAGAGAAATTTCTAAAACATGATCTTTCCGTGATGCACTCTGCAAATCATTAAATCGGAATAGCACTATAATGGTGATTATTTGGTAGGCGTGCTCCTGAACGTCTGTGAAGTAATAGAATTCACACAGAGAGACACGCACAAACACACTACCTAGAAGCCTTATAGTGAACAATTGATTAAAAACACATGCATGAAGGCCATGTGTGGTGGCTTATACCTTTGATCCCAGTATTTCAGAAACAGAGGCAGACAGATCTCTAAGTATGAAGCCAGCCTGGTCTGCATAGTGAGTTCCAGGACAGCCAACCAGAGCAATGTAGAGAAACCCTGCCTTAAAATTAATTGGTTGATTAATTAATTAATTAAAACATGCATGGGGCTGGGGCTAGGGCTACAGCTGAGTTGGAGAGCACCTGCCTAGCATATGTGAGGCCCTGTGTTCAGTCTCTAGAACAAAGAGACAAAAAAAAATCTTGAAAAAAAAAAAAAGTACAAAACAAAACAAGTCCACAGAAGGGCTGGGTGTGTAGAGTATGGGCTTTGTTTGTGTGAAACCCTGGGTTCAAGCGAAACAAAACAAAACAACAACAACAACAACAAAATGCACAGAGTTCTTGAATACTGATTTGCACAAAGGATAAAATGTGATATTTTGTACAAAAAAACCCTTATTTCAGAAACAAGACTGAATTAACTCTGGTTTCTCCTTCCTTGAAGAGTCCAAAGTCCCCTCAACCTGCCCATCTTCTAGTACCTTCCTCAGCTTCCCAAAGTCCAAACTAACCCGTTGAGGCCCTCCTCCTTATACCTCTTTGCTGCCTCTCCCAAATACATTCCTGTCGATCCTAGCTCTAGAAGATGATTTAACTAACCCCTTGCTCTCCAGTCTAGAAGCTGGCTCCTGATGAATCCTTTTCTTGTGGACCATCATGCTCTCCTAACTAGCCATGCTGCCAACAAACTGTGGCTCCACCAACCCGTCCTCCGTCCTGTACCCCCTCAAACCCTCCTCTCCAGCCTGAAGGCTTGCTCCTCACTTCAGGCCCTGTATAAACACCTCCAAGCCTTCCTGAAGACCCTGTCTCTAAAATGACCCCATGCTATGGTTTGGGGGAGTCTCCCAAAGTTAATGTTATAAACATCATCCTCAGTTCAGGAATGCAGAGAGGTGGGACCTTCAAGAGGTGATTAGATCATGATGGCTCAGCCTTAACCAGAGGGCTCATGCCTATTGTGGGGGAGGATTCCTGATAACAGGTTGACTCACGCCCCTCCCCTCCCCATCTCTCAGGCAATGCAAGGATAACTTGTGCTGTCTTGCCCTTCTGCCCTCTGCCTTGTGATGAAAGGGCAAGAAGATTCACACTAGATGCTGGCTCCTCAGTCTTGGTCTTCCCGACTTCCAACTCTATAAATAAATTTCTGTTCTTTACAACTAAATATGCTTTTATAGCAGTATGAAATAATTAAGTTGCTTCCTTTCCTCTTTTTCTGAATGACGCAACTTTTTTTTTTCCAATGTGAGGGTTGAACCTAGAGCTTCACATATTCTAGGCAGGTACTAAGCTGTGTCCCCAGCCTTCTTAAAGACCCCTTTTCTATTTTGAAGCAGGGTCTTGGTAAACGTCTTGTTCAGTGTTCTAGTGCTGTGAAGAGACACCATGATCACCACAACTCTTATAAAGGAAAGCATTTCACTGGGGTTTAGTTTCAGAGGTTTAGTCCATTGTCATCATGGCGGGGAGCACAGAGCCATGCAGGTGGACATGCTGCTGGAGAAGGAGATGAACGTTCTCCCACTAGATCTGCAGGCAGCAGAAAGAGAAACACTGGGCCTGGCCTGAGCTTTTGAAACCCCAACACCTGCCTACCTCCCCTGACACACTTCCCCCAGCAAGGCCACACCCACTCCGACTAGGCCACATCTCCTAATTCCTCTCAAGTAGTGCCACTTCCTGGTACCCAAGAATTAAAATCTATGAGCCTATGAGGGCCATTCTCATTTCAAACCACAATAACTTTCCCAAAGTGACTTTGGACTTTGAATTCTTTTGCCTCCGATTCTCAAGTAGTTGAGATTACAGGCCTACACCATCAAACCTGACTTAAATAATGAAATCCTCATCTTGGAAGTTCAACTTTAAAATGGAATTTGCCACTCTCAAGACTTCATGGACCCTTTCTTCTAGGCTTCCATACTTTGTTTATAGAAACCTCCTGTTAGAATATTCAGTCCCCTTAACAAGAACAGGAATTTTTAGTTCTTGAAAACTTTAAAAGTGTAAATCCTTAACAATTATGTGATCAAACAAACTGAATGGAATTCAAGAATAACTTGAAGAATGTCAAAATTCAGCTGGAATGTAGATCATTGGTGACAGTACATGTCTAGCATTGCCAGGCTCTGGATTCCTCCCCTAGTGTTATAAAAGAAATGAATACCAAACATGGTAGCACACACCTTTAATCCCAGAACTTGGGAGGCAAAGGCAGGTAGATCTCTGAGTTTAAGGCCACCCTGGTCTACATAGCAAGTTCCAGGACAGCCAGAGCCCTGGCTCAAACAAAACAAGATGAGAGAGAGAGAGAGAGAGAGAGAGAGAGAGAGAGAGAGAGAGAGAGAGAGAGAGAGAGAGAACATGTACAAATTTACATACACTGAAGACAATCCACATTTTCAGATGGAATATTCTCAGCAGTTTACAACAACATGTGTTTTTTGTTTTGTTTTGAGACAGGGTCATACTATGCAGTCCTGGAACTCACTATGTAGAGCAGGATGGTGTCAAACTCGCAGAGATCTGCCTGCCTCTGCCTTCCAAGGACTGTAATTAAACGTGCTTACTACCCAGAGCAGAAGTGTTTGTTTTATAACTACAAAAGTGAGCCAGTCTGTTATAGCAGATAACATAAAGAGCAATCGAGGTAAACTGGCTTATTACAGAGCCACTCAAGGGTCTTCATTTAACCTGTTGTTGTTGTTTCGAGACAGGGTTTCTCTGTACAGCCCCAGCTGTCCTGGAACTTGCTCTGTAGACTAGGCTGGCCTCAAACTCACAGAGATCCTCCTGCCTCTGCCTCCCTAGCGCTGGCATTAAAGGCATGCACCACTATCGCCCAGCCATTTTGTGTGTGTATCATTTAACCTTTTAAAAAATGATTATGTGTTCATGAGAAATACAGCAGCCGTTTTGTAAATAGCCTAGTAACGTACATACCCTATAAAAGAGTGTAGTGTCACTACAAAACTTGACGCTTAGATTCCAAATTAAAATTGCTGTATTCAAATTAATGAGAGAAACATGAAGAAGCCTGATGGGTTGAGATTGTAGCTCAGTTAAGCCCTGGTTCAATCCCCAACACTGCACAAAGGGGAATGATGGTGTGTGCCTATCATCTCAGCACTCGGGATGCAGAGTTGGAGGTCATCCTCGGGTACACTAGAAGTTCAAGGTCAGCCTGGGGTACACGAGACACTGTCGGGGGTGGGCCCTGCAAAGACACAGGTGCTGTAACTGAACATAATGGTGAACCCCTTAACCTCAGCGGCTGAAGGTGGGGGTAGGAGGCCCACGGGCAGGAGACCAGCCTGGGCTACAGATCATCTCCAAAAGACGAGGGTGGAGAGGACAGCTGGAACCGCTTATTAAATAGCAACTCGGCTGCAGGCCATCCTCAAAGGTCCTGTTCTCAAATCTGTAATCAGTAAACACACCTATCTACCAATTGCTGCATAATATGAACCCTCGGGGGTACTATAAACCCATAAGACCACTGTGTTTCCTCCCAGTCTTTTTTTTTTCTGGGCATATTTACTTTTTATTTACTATTTTTCCCCAAACAGAGTGACTGTGACGCTATCTCCAGAGTGGTTTAACTGAGGAGATGGCCCCTGGCTGTGGTCAGCACCATCTCATGGTCTGGTACCTCTCACTGAATAAACAGCATTAAAGGGGAGAGCAACCTGAGCGTACCTTTCTTCCTGGCCATCAAGTTATGGGGAATATCCCACATTCCCACCAAGTGAATTCTGCCATGCCATCCACACCATGGCGGATCATACACACTCACATTGTGAGCTAAAATGAACCTCCGCTGCCCTTATGGTAAGTCAGACACACAATTAGAAAGTCACTGACTGAGCCAGACTGTGGCAGCACATGCCTTCCAGCACTCAGGAGGCAGAGGCAGGCTGATCTCTGTGAGTTCGAGGCCAGCCTGGTTTACAGAGTGAGTTCCAGGACAGCCAGGGCTACACAGAGAAACGCTGTCTCAAACAAACAAACAAACAAACAAAACAAAACAAAACAAAACAAAAAAACAAAAAAGAAACTACTGCAACATGTTCACTAACAATAATTTCTTAGGTTATTAAATATTCTTCAAGAAGGTCATGGTAGGGTTGGGATGAGCTCAGCAACAGAGAGCTTGCCTAGCACGTGCAAGACCTTGGATTTCATTCTCAGCGCATTAAAATTGGTTTCTCTTTTACTCAGAAGCTTCTGCTGTGGAGATGGACTACAATTTAATCACGTTTCTATTTGGGGAGCATAAGTACTCTGGATCTCCATTATTATGAATACTATTACAACAGCTACCTTCCAAATCTTTTCATTTCTGGTAATTTTTTAGGACAATGTTCAGATGTGAGACAGCTAATGAATGGAAAATGTATGAATATTTTGTGTGAATTTTTGCTGCTCCGCTTGAGTCTTTTTTTTACCACACACTTGAATATTTTAGGAACTGGTGCTCTGACATCACACCGTAGGCCTACAAATGAGCTTTTAAAAAGAACTGTCTCCTCAAGCACGTATGTGTGTGTGTTGGGGGGGGTGGTTGTATGATGGTGTGTGTAGTGAGGGCGGTGTATGACGGTGTGGGGGGGGGATGACGTTTCTGTGAGCACTGGTGTCTGCACGCCCCTGTGGCCCCTGTGTGGAATCAGTCCTCACCATCCATTTGACTCTGAAGCAGCATCTCTCTTGTTTCTGCTGCTCTGCTAGGTATTCCAAGCTGGCTGACCTGTGAGCTTCCAGGTACTTCTGAGTGCTGGGGTCACAACAGCATCTGGCTTTTTAAGTGGGTGCCAAGGATCCAAACTCAGGTCATCAAGCTCGGCAGCAAGTGCCTTTCTTTACCCACTGAATTGCCCAGTGGTAAAGGCACCCCACTCCCCAAATTATCTTCTTGATGGTCATTCTCTACATTCTCCAACATAAAAAAAAAAAAAAATTTGTTTTGATGGTTTGATACACCATCTTGCTAAGTTCTCCGGGCTGCGGGATCTTGTGGCTCCTGCCTCCTGCCTGCTAAGGTTACAGGCATGCTCCAAGCTGACTGGCCTTGGAGAAATTGGTGTGTTTGCTTGCTTGTTTATTTGTTTGTGGCCTTCAGTAGCCAGGCTGGCCTTGAACTCCCCACATAATACCAAACATTAACTTGAACTTTTGATCCTCCTGTCTTCACCCCTTGAGTACTGTATCATAGGTGTGAGACATCACAGCCAGTTTATGTCGTGTTGGAGACCAACCAAACCTGGAGCTGTGTTCATGCCAAGCACACGCTCTATCAGGCAGGCTCCCCTCCCCTCCCAGGAGTCCTTTAACTGATGCACAAAGGACCAGACCTGATGCTTCAGTCTTCTGATGGGACAGCCCTGGAGACCCCAGCAGCCTGCTCCAGGGCCTGTCTGATCACACGAACACGAAGGTGTGGGAGCACGCAAACTTGTGGTTGGACTCAAGGTCAGAGAGTCAGCGTTTGTTGCTCTCCAAGGTACATAATAGGGTGCAAAGGCATGGTTACCAGGTGTCTTATACTTCAAGGCCTGATCACAAGATGCTTTGCCGTGGGGCGTGGTTACCAGGTGTTTTGAAGGGTCTACACTTGGTTGTATGTTGTGAAGGGGGAGGTCTTTTGCCTCTCCCCTTGCTAGTGTATAAAGGGCCCCTTAGAAATAAACTCGAGGCTGCTGGGTATTGACCCAGGGCCCTCCCGAAGCTATCCTGTGTTTCCTTTTTCTTCCTCTACTTCTTTATTTCCTACCTAGCATCTCCCAATTCCTCACTCCCCGCTTCAAGGGAACCTTAGGTCAGGGCTGGACTCCAACACTGGGCTGGGCCCCAACATACCGGGGACATTCTGGTCCTCACACAGCAGTGGGAAGTACAGGATGATCGCCAAGGCTTCAGCATCTGCTGCCATCACAGTGAGCTCAGAGGTGTCCCTAGTGAGGGTCTGGCCGCCTAACTGGCTGCTCTCCGAGGCTGCCTGTGGTTAGGCCCATGACTGAACAAGATCCAACAGTTTCTTGCTGAGGTGGGATTGGTAAGGGGATGGGCCTTTGGATTTACCTTAACTTTGGTCATAGCTGCAGTACAGGCTTGGCACTCTACAAGAGTAGCTGATGTCAGAGAAGAAGCTGAAATGCTACCCAGAAATAGGAGCAACAGAAACAGGAACACAACTCCTGTAGAAATTAAAGTTTTCGCCGGGCGGTGGTGGCACATGCCTTTTAATCCCAGTACTCGGGAGGCAGAGCCAGGTGGATCTCTGTGAGTTCGAGGCCAGCCTGGGCTACCAAGTGAGTTCCAGGAAAGGCGCAAAGCTACACAGAGAAACCCTGTCTCGAAAAACAAAAAAAAAAAAAAAAAAAAAAAGAAATTAAAGTTTTCAACGATGTCTAAGGCTACTTATTCTCATAGGTCCCTGCGGTGATATTTTAATTGTGCACCCCAATAAAGCTTATCTGAGGATCAGAGGAAAAAGCCAGCCGCTATATTAAGCATAGAGGTCAGGCAGTGGTGGCACATGCCTTAACCCTAGCATTTGGGAGGCAGAGATTCATCTGGATCTCTGTGAGTTCAGGGTCACACTGGGAACAGAGCCAGGCGTGGTGGCACATGCCTTTAATTCCTAGCACTAGTTAACCATAAAAGTCTGGAGGTCTGTAGAGACAGACAGGAAGTAATAGAGCTGGGTGGAAAGAGGAAGTGATGTAGCTGGGCAGAGAGAGGGCAGGGACAGAAAGGCATATAGGTGTGAGTATACAGGAAGTAGGTCTCTCTGGAAGCTGAGGAGTTGGTGAGGGGAAGTTGGCTGTGGCTTGTCCTGTTCCCCTGATCTCTCAGTTTTCACCCCAATATCTGGCTCTGGGTTTTTTTTTTTTTGTTTTTTTTTTTTTTATTAATAAGACCGCTTAGCAATTCGTCTTACAGGTCCCATCGTATCTTGCTAGGATTATCGTCAGGTGTTCTGGGCTCATGTCATTTTTCATTCTCTGCTGTTGTCTGTTTGGGGAAATGAGATTCTTCCCTTTAGGAACTTCTAACTCGTTATTGCCAATAAGCAAGAAAACAATGATGGTGTATGCGGTTATATGATCCCACCATGATACCATTGTTGCTAGAGTTTTCCTGCCTGGCCCACAGTCAGGACAAATCTCTCTCACCCGCCAGTCCCAAGCCGCTCAAACCCGATCAAGTAAACACAGAGACTTATATTGGTTTCAAACTGTATGGCCGTGGCAGGCTTCTTGCTAACTGTTCTTACAGCTTAAATTAATCCATTTCCATTAATCTATACCTTGCCACGTGGCTTGTGGCTTACCGGCATCTTTACATCTTCCTTATCCTGATGGCGGCTGGCAGTGTCTCCCCCACCCAGCTTCCTGTTCTCTCAGTTCTCCTCTCTGTTAGAATCGCCTATACTTCCTGCCTGGCCACTGCCAATCAGTGATTTATTCATTGACCAATCAGCAACACATTTGACATACAGACCATCCCACAGCACTTCCCCTTTTCTTTTCTTAAAAAGGAAGGTTTTAACCTTTACACATCTCCAAAGTCAGCTTGGTATATTTGGGAATTTGGGCGTAGCTTTTCTTACTACTTCCTGCTGGAGGGGGGCGCTGTATCTTCTGGGGAAACAAAGAAAATTTTAGGATCATGGAGTAGTCCGTGAGGCTGTATCATCTGAGCCAGTTGCCTTGAAAAGGTTCTGGATGTTGGATCATCTGGGCCATGGTGTCATCGGAGACCTTTCAGGTGGTCTTGGCTGGTCAAACCTGATGTGTCTTAATCTGGAACAAATCCATAGCCTCTGGCTTTCTGTGGAAACAAAAGCAGAGTCTCCTTTCCAAAGTAACATATCCTTATATCCAAATTTTGAAGTCAAGGTACCTTTAAAATATGCATATTGGTTTAACTCAGCTTCCTTTACAATCAAATATCTCTCTGTAGTTAAGAATCCCAAAGACAACACAGTCCAGATTCTCTGTGTGATATCCATCTTTACGGGGCTTATTTTTTATATTAATTTTACTGTCTCTTTATTTTTTAAAACTATGTATTTGTTTCTGTAACTGTATATATCACCTTTTTAATCTCTTTCAAGCCTACGTATATTTTACACACATTTTAAACTATTACATCTGAATCTGTCTTATTGTGAATCTGTTGCTTTAAGCTGCAGCAGCTGTGGCTGCTGGCTCCGCCCACCTCAGCTTCCCAACATGGCGGCGGTACTGTAATTTTCCGCCAGCTCTGGGAGCCATTGTGGGTCTATGCTTTTATCCAAGCAGCATGTAGCCCAGAAACCTCTTTTTTTTGTTTTGTGCTAGCAAAGTCTAAATCCACCAAGCAGCTTAATGTGCCACTTGCAGAGGCCTCATTCCCGCCATACCGCAGGTCGAGCGCGCACACTAGGAACCCACCAGTAGCTCAAACCGGCAGCTGCCGCTCATTTGAGACAGACAGTTAGGAAGCTGTTTTTAGCTCCGTTTTAGAATCTTTTTTCTCAGTTTTTAGGTGGAAACTCTTGCCACCACGTTGGACACCATTTGTTTAAAAAAAAAAAAAAAGAGAGAGAAAAAAAGAAGAAGAAAAAGACAATTACTAGTTTTAAATACTTTACATTGGATTGGATTGTTTTATATTGTATACAAATTATATATATTGAAATTGATACTGTTAGAAAATGCTATATGTATATTTCTAATTGTACTTATACCGTTCATTTAACAATGCAATTTTCTGATCCTTGAATGTTATTATTACCAACTATTAGGATATAAAGAAATGAAAGTTAGTAGTTAGACATTACAATAGAACTTGTAGTCATATTAGATATGTTTTAAAAATTGAGCAGATATATTTTAGACAGGTCATCTTCAAACCCTTCAGAGATCTACAGAATATGGCATTTAAAATGTTTTAATAACTTAGAAAATTTTTCTTTTTTGTTATGATTATGAGACATGTCGGCTCCTGGCAGTACCAATCTACTTCAGAGAAAATATGGGCATTGAAGAAACTGTGTATGGAGTTACCTTTCATTGTGGCAAAAGTTAGCCACTGGACAACAAAGTATCCTTGAATCAACTGCTGACAAAATGGACAGACAGGACATGAAACAAAGGGCTACTGATTCTTGCCAAAACAAGTGTGGTTATGGCTTTATCAAAAGGCATCTTCTGAGGCCAGGACAATATGGCACCATCCCTAAAGTGGCCTTCACAATTCGGAAAAGGTACAGTGCCCTTTTCTTCGAAGGCAGCTGAACAGGCAGTGGGCCGATGGCTTCTGATTTGCAATGGAACAGCAGCTGAAACAGTTATTCTTGAAGAGTAACTAAGCTCACACCACTCAATAGTAGACTGGCATTTGATAGAGGGATGTGGAGAAGAACGGGATGCTGAGATGAAGCCATATATACACAGCCAAGAAGAATGGACAGCTGAATTAAAAAACCATCAACAATTTCCAGAATTTAAAATCCTGAATCATGACATGACACTAGTGGAATTCAGGTGTTTCTGGTACATGGACTGCTCTCACCCAATGTGAGGTTGAACTGTTGACCTTGTGTACATCCTACTTCACAAATGAGTCTGTCAGATATGCTAAGCCTATAGGCTGAAGATGATGCCCCAGCATTGCAGAGAAACCTCAGGTGACTGTCCAGGCAGCTGGCTGTTTCTGTCAACTCACAAATTTTTTGGAAGTTGCTTGCATGCACTCTGTTTTTATTTTTGTTAGCTAATATTATTTCCTTCTTGGGTCTCTGAGGGAGTTGAAGATTAGTTAGTTATAGTTGAAGGTTAGTTAGTTATAGTTGAAGATTAATTAGGATGGAAAGTGAATTAGATACATTTTGGACTTAACAAAATAGGATAGATAATGAAATTATTTTCTCTGAATTTGTCAAATACAAATGGACTAGACATTATTTAGACATTTATTACTTGTATATATTGTATATAGTCATTGTACTTTTGTATATAGTTTTTCTTTTGTTAGTTATAACCTTTTTCTTTTTTTTCCTTTTTATTAAAATAGAAAAGGGGAAATGTGGTGGTATTTTACTTGTACTGAAATGTGATTTTAATTGTATGTTAATAAATAAAGTTGTCTGGGGGTCAGAGCTATTGGAGCCATAGCAAGTGCGTGGCGGCAGTGGCGCACGCGCCTTTAAGGACCTGGAGGGCGGTACATACAGGCAGTGACGAGGCAGTCACATGTTTGGGTTTACAACCAATGAGAAGGCAGAACAGAAAGACTATAAAGACATACACACACAGGAAGTGGGTCCCTTTTCGGAGAGCTCTCTTGGCTGGAGAGGATCCCTGAATCAGGAAGGGTGAGGCTCTTAGCTCTGACCTCTTGGCTTTCTTCTCTGAATTGGCTCTGTGTTTCTTATTTAATAAGACCGCTGGTTACATCTACATACCATATTATGGTTTGATACATCGGAAAAAAATTAAAACACAGTGCTTTGATTATAATTAAGCAATTTTTAAAAACTAACCTGCCATTGACAGTAAAGTCTGTTTTTACAAAACTAAGATAATTAACACAAGCCTTTAAAGGCTCTTTTTTGGTTTTTTTTTTTTTTTTTTTTTTTGGTTTTTCGAGACAGGGCTTCTCTGTGTAGCTTTGCGCCTTTCCTGGAACTCGCTTTGGAGACCAGGCTGGCCTCGAACTCACAGAGATCCGCCTGGCTCTGCCTCCTGAGTGCTAGGATTAAAGGCGTGTGCCACCACCGCCCGGCTAAAGGCTCTTTTTAAAAAATCAACTTTATAGTTTAGATTAGACCCAAAATATCCTATAACTTAATAGATAAATTTTTAGCTATGAGCACACATTTACCCATTTTATTTTCTTTATGTTTGGTTGGGGGGGGTTGGCAGTGTGTGTGAGGGGGGCGGAAGTTAGGGGGGTTGGCAATGAGTGTGTATGTGTGTGTGTGTGTGTGTGTGTGTGTAGGCCTGAAATTAATGTCAGCTGACTTCAGTTGCTCTCCACTTTAGTTACTGAACCCAGAAATTGTCAGTTCCAGCGGGTCTTGCTAATCAGCTTGCCCTGGGGATCCCTGTCTCTTCCTGAGGTTCCATGTGACTGCCATGCCTCCTACTTTTACAGGCATTTTAGGGATCCAAACCAGTACTCACATCTGCCCTGCGGGTGTCTTATCCATTGACTCATCCCCTCCCCCCCAGGCCAGCTTTACATTTCTAATTGAAATAACACCAGCATTTCCTTTGTTCTAAACCAACAACTTCCGCCAGTGACTTATGTCTGTAGATACTTCGATTTTTATCTAAAATGTCTGCAAGAACAAAATGCTGTAAATCAGGTCTTCTGCAGTTGACTGTTCCCCCCAGGCTTCCCAGAGAACAGGACAGAGATCGCCCCAGGCTCCTTCCCTGAACATTGCACAGGCTGCTGCTCTCCCTGTCCACCTCCTCTCTGGGGAGCATGACATGGGCCAGGAGTCTGGTCTTCAGCTCTTCGTGTACCAGAATCTAATGATTTCCCTGAACCAGGGCCATTTGGCCTCAAGGGAGTAATTCATTCTAAGCAAATGCACATGAAACTAATGGAGAATTTGCATTACAATCTTTGAGCATAATTTCATGGACTGTCAAGCCAACTTGAATATTCTAGTGGCTTATGCAGGGCCTTCCCTTCCCAGAGGGAAATATCTGTGTGTCTATCAAAAGGCTCATAGGGGACCCTAGACCAGGTTAAGAAGACTGGAAAGATCACAGAAAATGTCTCCACCCTGTGACACCAGGATACTTTCCACCCCAGACCTGTTCCATCTACAGAAGTCACAAACTCTAGTGACAAAGGTGTCACAAAATGAGCTCTGAGGCAAGCCTGGTCAAATGCAGGTCTGTAAACCCGGCACCAGCGGCTGAAATGGGAGGGTTCCGAGTTCCAATCAACCTGAGCTATAAAGCAAGACCTTGGCTCAGAAGAAGAAAGACGGAAGGAAGGAATAAAGGAAAGAAGGAGGGAGTGTGGAAGAAAGGAGGAAGTGGGGATGGGGGAAGTCAGTTTCTGCCAGTTCCCATTTTCACATTTGTGTGACTATGACCAAGTCACCTGCTTTCAAGTGCTGAGGGCCCATTACAGTTCTTCAGTGTCTGGTTTTCTCTGTTTAGTTTTAGAGTTTGAGTCTACCATGTCACACACGCTAAACAATCTCTCTTCCACTGAGCCTCATCCATAGCCCCCTCTTTTTTTTTTTTTTAAACTGTTTTACTCTGAGAAGGGGTCTCATTACATTATCCAGGCTGGCCTTGAACTCACTCTGTAGTCTAGGCAGACTTTGAAATTGAGATCCTCCTCTGCCTCCCAAGCAGTTAGGATGACAGACATACACCATGAGGCCCAGCCAACTCCATGTCCTTACTCCTTCTCCTTGGACTGGAGAATATATGTTTTTCAAATGTCAGCATTCCAGTAACACTGGCACTATCTTATATACAGAATAATGTAGAGACCATCATTACCTGGCCCTGCCATTTAGAGGAGCCAGGAAAACAGACATGGATGTTGTGGCATATTATTTTAAGATGTGCTGCATTTGTTTATGCTGTGGAACATTTGTTTTAATGATGCAAAGATGCGTTGCATTCTTTTATGTTGCATTTGTTTAACTCTGTGAAGCTGTGTTACCTTGCCTGTTTAAAACACCTGATTGGTCTAATAAGGAGCTGAACGGCCAATAGCAAGGCAGGAGAAAGGATGGGTGGGGCTGGCAGGCAGAGAGAATAAATAGAGGGAAAAGCAAGAGAGGATCTAGGGGAAAGAGGACTAGCCACCCAGCCACCCAGCCAGCCATGGAGAAAGAAGTAAAGAAAGGTACACAGAAACAGAGAAAGGTAAAAGACCAGAAGCAAAAGAGAGATGGGATAATTTAAGAAAAGCTGGTTAGAAACAAGCCAAGCTAAGGCAGGTCATTCATAAGTAATAAGATTCCGGGCTGGAGAGATGGCTCAGAGGTTAAGAGCACTGGCTGCTCTTCCAGAGGCCCTGAGTTCAATTCCCAGCAACCACATGGTGGCTCACAACCATCCGTAATGAGATCTGGCGCCCTCTTCTGGCCTGCAGGGGCACATGCAAACAGAACACTGTATACATAATAAGTAAATAAATTTAAAAAAAAAAAAAGTAAAATAAAATAAAAAAAAAAAAAAAAAAAAGTAATAAGATTCCATGTGTGTATTTATTTGGGAGCTGGGTGGTGGGCCCCAAAAGAGTAAAAGAGTAAAAACAACCAACTACATATGGAAACAACCATGAGCAGCTAATTACGATTGAAATAATTGAAAGTAAATACATTTAAGATTCAGTTGTTCATTCTCACTAACCCTGATTCAATGTCTGATAACCACATGTGGGCAGTAGCGGCCATACTGGGCAGTTATGATGTAGATACTGGCACCACCGCAGAAGTTCTACTGGGCAGCACTGACCTCGGGAGCAAGGCCATAGTACCTCTTTCTGCCCCGGGCTAATCAGTCACTTCTGCATGTCAATTTTTAAATGAGGCATAAACAAGCAAAATAACTCAGAAAAGGGTAATCGCAAGGCTAAAGACAAAATTTACAGAGTAGTAGAGAACTGGGGCTACTTAGCTCCTAAAGAGGAAAACTCTGTGGTGAAGATTGTATTTTCAAATACCAAAGGACTATCATAGGCATAAGTGTTGTGCCCAGGTCGCAAGACCCCCAAGCAAAACCACCACAGAGCCAGTATCTGATGCAAGCACACAGAGGTTTTTTAATAACAAAACAAGCAAGCTTGGTCCGCCATCCAACATCCGACACAGATACAGCGGGTGGAGGAGACCGGCCCCGAGCACTCACTTTAAGGGGTTTATATAGGAAAAGTTTACATGCAGCTTGGGATTGGACCAGGGGGCTAGGGGTGAGGCAGTTCTTTGAAGTTACTGGCTGAGCTATAAGCATGAGGTTACTGATGGCTAACAGGATTCAGGGTATCTACAGAGACATAAGTTTTTACTCCCTATGTCCTGCTTTTGTTGAACCCAGGACATATACATTCAGATTTATTGTTCCAGTCCTACTCTCCAGCAGAGTTCAACTTCTGGTCAGTTGAGCCCATTACTGCCCATATCTTGTTTTGCCAAGTCCAGGATACATAGATTTATTGTCCCAGCCTTATAAGTTCAACTTCTGGTCACTTCTAAAACTGCTGGTCAGCAAATACCTTTGGAGGAGGGGAGGGGGAAGTGTCTCTTAAGATGGCTACTGATTTTTCCCTTTCATAAGGAATCAATATTGTCTCGTGTAATTTAAAGATAGAATTAAACTCATGTCCCAGAGGAACAAAGATTACTAGCTCAGCAAAGGAAGTGTGTGTGTGTTTGTGCCGTGTGTGTGCATGCACACGCGGGAGCATGTGGGAATCAGAAGACAACCACAAGTATGGTTTCTTGGATGCTGTCCATTTAAAAAAAAAAAAAACGGGGTCTATTACTGGTCCAGAACTTTCCTAGCGGGCTAGGCTGGCTGGCTGTAAATCCCAAGGATGTTCCTGTCTCTACCACCCCAATGCTGGGACTACAAGCGCTTGCCACTTAGCTGGCTTAGGACGCACTTCTCTATTAAAATTGGCAGAAGGAATAATCTCCATGCTGGGAAAGCAAGATCTGAGGACCTACCGTGTGCAAAACACTGGGCTAAGCTCTTTCCCACCACACGTGGTTCCTGAAGTATAGTATGAGATTGCTAAGATTGGGGGGTCATAAAAGACATGGCCAGGCAGGACTTTGATCTCAGGCACAGGCAGGATGACCTCTGTGAGTTCAAGAAAGTAAAAGGGGATCCAGTTGGAAAGAAGGGATCAGTGGGAGGAAGAGGATGAAAGAGGATAATGCATTATCAACATGTATAAAATGTCATAACAAGACTCATTAGTTTGTATAATTAACATATGCTAACAAAAACCTTAAGAGATTACTAAACTGAGCATGGTAGCACATACATATAATCCATGCACCTGAGAGGTTGAGGCAGGGCAATTTTAACTTTGAGGCCAGTCTGTGTCTACATAAGGAGATTCTGTCTCAATAAACCAGGAAGAGGGGCTAGAGAGATGTCTCACTGGTTAAGAGCACTGGCTGCTCTTTCAGAGGACCCCAGCTGGGCTCCCAGCACCCACCCAGGACAGCTCCGTTCCAGGAGACCCAATGTAAGCACTGCGAGCAAGTGGTACACACAATCATGCAGGAAAAGCACCCGTGCACTTAAGATAGCAATAGTAAAGTTTTATATATAAAAAAAGAAACCAGAAAGAAAGACAAAAAGAACTACTATACATTAATTAGATACAGGAATATTACTAGCTAAAAATTAACTTTAAAAATACTTATAAAGACTGAAACCAAAAAATAGGAAACTGTAGCTCTCTAAGCAAGTAACAGCATACAAACATATAAACCATAAGGTCTGGGGAGATGGCTCAGTTGGTCAAGTGTTTGCCACACAAGCATGGGGACCTGAGTTCAGATCCCCAGCTCCCAGGAGGGGAAAAAAACCGGCACAGCAGCTCAACCATAATCACGTTGTCAGGGAGGCAGAGACAGGACAACCCCAAGAACTTGTTGGCCAGCCAGTCTGGCGGCAGCATCATCAAGATCCAGGTTCACCTGGAGAGAAACTGAACACACTGGAAGTCAACCTCTGGCCTCCACATACACACTCACCCATATATGTGTGTACATACACTCACACAGGGCACACACAAACAAATAGGTAAGGGAAATAGCACGCACCTTAAGATTATTTCTCTCCACATTCATCCATTCCTGGTGGGAGTGCAAACTTGTACAGCCACTTAGAAATCACTGTGGCTATTCTTCAGGAAGATGGGGATTGATCTACCTCAAGACCCAGTTATACCACTCTTGGGCATATACCCAAAGGATGCTTCATCCTACCATGGAGACACTTGCTCAAGCATACTCATTACTGCTCTATGATAATATCCAGAAAACGGAAACAACCTAGATGTCCCTCAACAGAAGATTGGATAAAGAAATGTGGTACATTTACACAATGAAATATCACTCAGCCATTAAAAAAAAAATGACACCATGAAGTTTTCAGGTAAATGGATAGAACTAGAAAAAAATCATCCTGAGTGAGGTATCCCAGACCCAGAAAGACAAATATGGTATGTATTCCCTTCTATGTGAATATTAGCTGTTAAATCAATGAGAACCATGTTACAATCCATAGAACCACAGGGTAGGTATAGAGGAAGATACTAGGGAGAACAGATATTGTTAGGAAAGGGAAATAGAATAAATAGTTATAGATGGATTGTGGGGGTGGAACAGGAAGATCAAGGCGGGGGGAGGGAGACAGAAGGATAGGGGAGGGAGAACAGACATCTAAAATTAAGGGCCATTTGAGGGGTAGTGGAAACCTAATACATAATGATTAGTTTCCTAAAATACATACATATACGAAGGTGATCTAAATGTAACTGCCAAACAGTGGGGCGGGGAGAGCCCCAAATGGCCATCTCTTCTCACCAAATCAAATTTCCAGTACCAGTAGTGGGTTACATCTAATAAAGTTGTTGGCCAAAGGGGTCTCATGGGAATCCCTAAACAACCCACCAGGCCATTGTCAAGATAATAGGTTGCTCCCCACAAACTGACATCAAGGCCCCATTGCTGAAGACAACACCCACACAACTCATTGAACATGGAGAAGTTGAGCTGGTGCCTCCACAGAGCCTTCACACCCATGTTCTAGAGTCTTTGCTACAGGAAGGTACTCTGCATGCTATCAACGGAGAAACATAAACACCAAACCAATCACAAACCCTTTCTCTACAATGGTGACCTGCCTGCAAGATATGCTAGGACAATGGTGGCACAAAGCTCATGGGAGTCACCAACCAATTATCTGACTTGACTTAAGCCCACTCCACAAGACAGAACCCATACTTGACACTGCTTGGGTGACAAAGAACCAGAGACTAGATAGCCCAGGGACCTAGGGTAAAACCAAATACTGTTGATCTAAAAAAAAAAAAAAAAAAAAAAAATACTGACCAAATCATTCCTAATGACCTTCTATTATATTCTTAGATCATTCCTTGCTCAGTCATCAGAGAGGCTTCCTCCTGTAACAGATGGGAACAAACACAGAGACCCACAGCCAGACACTGTGCAGAGAATAGAGACATTGGAACACTCAACCCTAAATTTGATGTCTCCATTGAATCCCTCCCCCGGGGCTTCAGGGAACCTTGTGGAAGAGGTGGCAGAAAGAATGTAAGAGCCAGAGGAGATGGAGGACACCAAGGAAATGGGGTGCTATAAATCAACAGGATTGATGCACATATGGATTTACAGAGACCAAGGCAGCATGCACAGGTCTGCACAGGTCCTCTGCATATATATTATGTCTTCCAGGTTAGTGTTTTTATGGGATTCCTGAGTGTGAATGAGTGGGTCTCTGATTCTTGTGCCTTCTCTTGGGCTCTTTTCCTTCTGTTTGTCTTGTTCAACTCAGATATGACAGTTTTCACCCCCCAAAACAAGCAAGCACACAAACAAAAGGCAATGCTTAAGTTGCTCTCTATTCACAGTTCAGACATGTTGAATGAAGAAAACTGGAAAACAAAGCCAGGAAATGCTAACTTTATTCACATCCCCACTGTTGGAATCCATATACACGGCCAAGATATTTTTTTCTTCCTATTCACTATTCTTTAAAAAAAAAAAAAAAAAAAAAAGAGCCTACAGTGCATTTAGCTCATAGCTGGCTTATGAATGTCTCCCCGTGTTGATATTCTTAGGCATCATGCTTTGCAGTGATTAGCAATAATTCTACTAAACACATATGCAGAACTTATCTAACTGACCCAGTGCTAGGCCTAGAGAGGTTATTTCCATGTGATCTTGTTTATTAGTTGGTGCCACAATGGATACAGACCCTTGCATTTGTAATCTTAGGCACTGAAGGTTAGTCCCTTAAAACAAATATCACAAAGAGCTGGGGTTTTGTTTTACAAAGCAGAAACCTGTTACAGAAGATCCCTAAAGCCCTCGCTCTTGGAAGGCATCTCACACCAAGTCCGTTTCACCTGAGACCATCAGAGTTCAGGAGTTACAGGGACGCAGCACACCAGCACGGTGGGTTGGGGGCTCGTACAAGGGGCGCAACACAAAGGAAGTGACTGCTACTTTATCGCAGCAAACAGTTTCACAGGATGTGGCTTCATCCCCATCTATACCACAGGCAAGAAAGGTGAAGGAGTCCAGCAATGTGCACAAGAAAGCCAGCACCTGAATTCAATTCGGGCTCCTGCCACAGTCCAAATTACACCTGATTTGTCCTCGTGCCTTGACAAAGACTGAAAATTGGTGTGACTCCAAACACTCCATACTTCAAGGCCCTGAAACTTTCCCTTCATCCACCATCAAAATATTTTTGGCAGGTGTGTGGGGAGAGGAAATTACCGTGCCCCCCCAAATATTCATTTTCCCTTTGTTATTTATTTGTTTGTTTGGGGGGAGGGACACAAACATGTCACTGCACACAAAGGACAGTGTACAGGAGTAGGTTTCTCCTACTATCTGGGTAGTGGAGACAGAACTCAGGTCTGCAGGCCTGTGGTACCTCAATGCCCTATCTCTTGCTTTTCTTTTTCTTGCTTTCTTTCCTTGTTTTTCCCCCTTTCCTTCTTGAGACAGTGTCTCCCTATATAGCACTGGCTGGCCTGGAATTCACTTGGTAGATCAGGCCAGCCTGAAACTCTTACAGATCCTCCTGCCTCTGCCTCCTGAGTGCTGGAAGTAAAAGCATGTGCCTCCTTCTCCAGATCCAGGAACTATCACTGTAGCCCATATTCCTTCATTTTACAGCTTCTGAATCAACGTCAGCTTCCACTTCTCTATAGGTGCTGTTTCTGAAATGAATGATAAGCGGCGCTGGTGGCGGCACTGGTGACTGGTGGAAAGGTCGCGGTCAGCTGAGATCCATTTGGATGAGGACTCAGAGACTTCCAGTCTGAGGAAACAAGATCAGCTGAGGAATTGGCAAGGTGAGGTTAGCTGTGGCTGGTTCTGCTTCTCTGATCTTTCAGCATTCACCCCAATTCCTGGCTCCAGGTTTGTTTTTATTAATAAGACCTTTTAAGATTCATGCTACAGGTTTGCATCTGGCTTTTAAGGGCTCCTGGTACAGAGCTACACCACGCATGCACTGATATCGTGACCACACCATGCGCCACGTAGTTGCCAGCACACACTGATGACATAAGACACAAGAGACTGTGCATGTGCTGTCATGCAGCTGGAATGAGGGCAGAATTTTAACAGTTTCTTCTAGGACAGAAAAATGAGAACAGAAAATTTGATCCCAAGTTCCACTTTTCCTGTTATAAACGGTATAATCCCTCCTCCCTCCCTCCCTCCCTCCCTTCGTGTGTGTGTGTGTGTGTGTGTGTGTGTGTGTGTGTGTGTGTGTATGTGCATGCGAGCGCACTACAAATTGGATCTAGAGTTTTACACATGCTAAGCAAGCGTTCTATCACTGAGTTGTATTCCCAGTCTTATATCTTTCACTTTTGTAAGCATGTGGATGTGGTTGAGATGATACTTTGAATGTTATTTCACCCTTTTGTTTATTTACACTTTTCAATTTTCCTGTAATGAACTTTTATTTACTAATATCATATAATAAGCTATATAAAAATACTTCAATGCAAAATAGATCCTTAACCCACGTATGATTATTTTACCCTCAAATGAGTATCTCTGTGGGAAAACTGCTAGTAATTTCCATGTATCTTACCACCCAACAGTTTTGACAGTCATAAAACAGTGCTGGGGGCTGGAGAGATGGCTCAGCGGTTAAGAGCACTGGCTGTTCTTCCAGAGGTCCTGAGTTCAATTCCCAGCAACCACATGGTGGCTCACAACCATCTGTAATGAGATCTGGTGCCCTCTTCTGGCCTGCAGGCGTACACGCAGGCAGAACATTGTATACATAATTAATAAATAAATCTTTAAAAACAAAACAAAAAAAAAAAAAAAAAACAGTGCTGGTATTTCATGGAGACCAAACCCAAGGCCTTACACTTACCAGGTAGCTCTATTACTGAGCTAACTCCCCAACCACTTAACAATTTTTACTTTTATCTATTATTGTGTGTGCATGCCATGGCTGGGCTGTGGCGGTCAGGAGACAACTTTGGGAGTAGGTTCTCTCTCTCTACCACATGAGTTGCAAGGATCAAGCTCAAATCATCGGGGCTTGGCAGCAAGCACATCTGATCACTGAACCATCTTGCTGGCCCCAGGGGTAAAATTTTTAAGACTGAATTTGACTTCTTCCCAACTCACTCTTGGAAATTGGAGAGAATCGCTGAGTTTCCTTGCATTGTGGATTCTGGCCATATTTCAATCGAAGAAGACTTCTTCTGTGACCTGGCTCAAATTGGAAATGATTGAGGAGTTGATGGTCGAACAGTCTTGGAAAACTAGTATTTCTATATCCACTGTCCTGGTTAGTTTTTCTGTCAATTTGACACAAGTTAGAGTCGTTTGGGAGAAAACAACCAAGAAAATAACTCCATAAGATCAGACAGGAAACAGGCAAGCCTGTAGGGCATTTCCTTCATTTGTGATTGATGGGCTCCCCACCCCATCATGGGTGGGGATAGCCTTGGCTAGCAATCCTGGGTGCCATAAAATGGGCAGAGCAAGCCATGAGGATCAAGCCAGTAAGCAGCTCCCCTCCATGACCTCTGCATCAGCTCCTGCCTCCAGGTTCCTGCCCTGTTTGAATCTCTGCCCTGACTGCCTTTGAGGATGGACTGTGATACGGAAGTGTAAGCAAAATCCTCCCCGCCCCAAGCTACTTTTGGTCATGGTGTTTCATCCCAACAACAGAAACCCTAACTAAGACATTCACTCATAGTCACTTCTTAATTTTAAAAATGTGAGGGAGTTAGTCTGGCACGTTTGCTAAAAGCCTCTCCAAACAACCTTCCAAAGTTGACGGCCTGATTAATTTCCAAACTGGACACTAACCCGTCCTTGTAGCTGCCTGAAGGTCAGCGGGAGACCGAGTGGCTCACGTCAGCACTAGCGTAAGGTTATAGTTTAACCGGTGGATCCCGTTTAAGGTGACCACATCCCTACACAGAAAACAGAGTGTTTGTTCAGCAAGTTTTATCTGGTGTCTTCTCTGAGACACAAAGGGATTCACAATTGAGTAATAATGAATTGCTTCAACTCCAGCTTCTTTCTTACACTTTAGAATAGACCCCAAACCGTGGACAACAGCATGATAAAACGTCATAATCTGATGATTGGTTGCAGCCCTTTAGCCAGATGGATGGGGTGGGTCATCCAAGGTCACATGCTTATGGGGAAAAAACAAGATTTTAAAACATAAAGTCTTAATTAATTAATCAATTCATTCATTCATTCATTCATCAAGGATCCCCGGTTGGTGTTTTGCAGTCACACCAATCCCCCTGTTGCAGTGTTCAGTCTCCAGTTCTCACATCTATCTCTTCCCCTTCCTCACACGTTCGTTCTGTGGTCCTTTTGCAGCACCTGCTCCATGCTGACCTGTAGCAAGTGTGAGCAAAACAACACCTGTGTCATTTACAAGTCCCTTTCGCCAGCACTGACTCATTTAAGGCCAACAACTCATCCTCACACTGTCTACCTGCTCAGTGCACCCTTGGCGAGTGGATTAATAGGTGGACTGATAAAGCCTCATATCTGTGCCGTTTTGAGTTTTTGTTAAGACTGTCCAACATCTTATCTGTGTTTCTCTTTAACTTTTTTTGGCCTGGAAAAGCTTTGCGGTCCCTACTCATTCCTTTCTCCTGTGTAGAGCAACACTGAGGATGGCCAGAAGCAACACTCCACCTTCCCCCAGAAGTCCCCAGCGGCCTCTGCTTTTCTGCTGAGACTGTTTTGGCGAAGGAGCAATCTCTGTGTGAGGCGACACTGTGTCTCAGCCCTTCTCTGCCCCTATTTTAAAACCAAACAAGTCTTTATGAGGAGTCTGGCAAATGGACCATGATGTAAAGTTCATCATTCCTAGTTCTACTGTTAAAGAATAATTTTAAATGTGATTAAAATGTTATTTAAGTAGGTTTTGCTTTTTTAGATTCGAAGCCAAGAAGCCTGGAAAACAGCTGGGGTAACCACGAGGTTTCTGGTGTTCTTTTGGTGCTTGGGGGAGCCTGGCAGGCAGAATCAGGAAATGGCCATATACAGAGACAGCTAAAAGTACTTCAATCCTTTCTACTAGCTGTCCCCTCCACAAACAGAAATGACTTCTGCAGGTGAGCGTGGGCTGAGACTGAACCAGCATCTCAGGCTTACTGAGCATGCTCTGTGCTAATGAACTAGACATACAACCCCCCCAAAATTTTTTTCAAACCTTTAATAAAATTATCAATATCTTCTAGGTCATCCCAACCTTAAAACCTTTCAGAGACTCACTCTGAAAGACACCTATAGACAAATAAGATGCCCCTAAAACAAAAAGCCCTCCTTTCCTGCCTGTGCACACTCATAATTTTCACTTTTTTAAATGAAGATTGTTCAAGTTTTGCCTAAATTGTCACATTAAGCCTTCTGTGTGTGTCTGTGTGTGTATGTGTGTGTGTGTCTCTTTGTGTCTGTGTGTCTATGTCTTCCTGTGTGTGTGTGTGTCTGTTTGTCTCTGTGTGTGTCTGTTTGTCTCTGTGTGTGTGAATCTGTGTGTGTGTGTATGTGTTTGTCTGTGTATGCTTCTGTTTGTCTATGTCTATCTGTGTGTGTGTGTCTATTTGTGTGTGTCTGTGTGTATCTGTTTGTGTGTGTCTGTATGTGTGGTGTGTGTGTGTGTGCGTGTGTGTGTGTGTGTGCGCACGCGTGTGTGTGTGTGTGTGTGTGTGTGTGTGTGTGTGTGTGTGTGTGATGCTTGCTGGGCTACTGCTGTATCACTGAGCTATGATCCCAGCCATGAAAATGTTCTTGGGTGAAAATTACCAAAATCAGTTGCCCTTTCTTTTAATTTTCTTTTACATGTATGAGACAGTTTTGCCTGCATATATGTGTGTATACCTGGAACTGGAGTTATAGAGGTGATAAGCTGCCACGTGGGTGCTGGGAACCAAACCTGAGTCCTCTGCAAGAACAGCCAGTGCTCTTAACTGCTGAATCATCTCTCTCCAGTCCCATTTACTCCTCTTTTGACATCAGACTTCATTGATCTTCCAAGTGCATTGCATACACAGCACCGCACCTCTCAGACACAGTATTCCCACAGTGCTCACAGTGGGGAGCGGTGGGGGAGGACCTGACCCAATTGTCTCTGGATTGTTCCCACCGAGGCAGACAGCTGCCTCCAGACCGCTGTAAATGTGAACGCCTTTGATCCGCACTTGCTTACAGCACTAGAGACAGGAAAACATCCACAGCCTAACCCTGTCCTTAGACATGCTAGGTGGACTCCAGTAAGAGCTTAAGTCTGTCACTCTCTTTTTGATCACTCTTGCTCCCCCCAACACACACACACACACACACACACACACACACACACACACACACACACACATTTTGTGATAGTTGGTGGGTCACATAAGAGAGGGAGAACAGGACTAGTATGCTGAGACTAAGCACCACACTGACCTTGTTGGGGGTGGTGCGGGAGGTACATAGGGTAATGTTCACAGCATGGACTTCAGCGCTGTGCAGGACTGAGGAAGCGTGCTGCTACTCACTAGCCATAGGTCAGCACAAGATAGTTCATCTCTCTGTACAGTGGGGGGCTAGGGCCCCCTGACTGGGTTGTCAGGACTATAGAAAGTAGACAGAGCATGAAACTGTGACCCAGTGCCGTTCAGGTCCTTAGAACCTGGCAAGTTGTATTTGTGGTAGTTTAAATAAGAAATGTCCACTCATTGTGTTGTATGGGTTTTGGCTGTGTGTGTTGTGGGGAGACAGACAGAGAGAGAGAGAGACAGAGAGAGAGAGAGAGAGAGAGAGAGAGAGAGAGAATGTATTCATTTGCATGTGTGTGTGCATGTGAGTATGTGTTTCTTGTGTTTTATTTATTGTTTAATTATTAATTAATTTAATTGATTTTAATTTCTTGTGTTTTATTTATTTAAAACAAATTGGTGTTTATTTTCCCATTTGTTTTCTTTTTTAATTTTTTTTATTTTTTAATATTTTTATTTTTATTTTTATTTATTTTTTTTTTTGGTTTTTCGAGACAGGGTTTCTCTGTGTAGCTTTGCGCCTGTCCTGGAACTCACTTGGTAGTCCAGGCTGGCCTCGAACTCACAGAGATCCGCCTGGCTCTGCCTCCCGAGTGCTGGGATTAAAGGCGTGTGCCACCACCACCCGGCTTCTTTTTTTATTTTTATGTGCATGGATGTTTTGCCTGCATGTATGTCTGTGAACATGTACATGCAGTGTCCAAGAAGGCCAGAAGAGGGTGTCAGATCCCCTAGAACTGGAGAAAGAGCCAGTTGTGAGCTACCACGTGGGTGCTGGGAATTGAATCCCGGTCCTCTGCAAGAGCAATAAGTGCTGTTAGCCCTGAGCCATCTCTTCAGCCCTATTTGTTTTTTTTTAATCTATGTGCACTGGTGTTTTGCCTGCATGAGGGTGTCTGGTACCCTGGGAACTGAAGTTACAGACAGCTGTGAGCGGCCATGTGGGAGCTGGGAATTGAACCCGGGTCCTCTGGAAGAGCAGCCAGTGCTCTTAACCACTGGGCCATCTCTCCAGCCCCCCTCCATTTGTTTTCTAAAGAAGAAAGGAAGAAAGGGCGTGAAGTTGGGTGGATGGAGAGGATCTGGGAGGAGTTGTGGGAGGGGAAACCATGATCAAAATATAGTGAATAAAATGTTTTTCAATAAAAATAAATTTAGAAAAAAAAGAATATTGGGAGGTGGGACCTAGTAGATGATCAGCACGTGGGAAGATCACCATTGGGTGGTGGTTGTTCTCAGAAGAAAATATAAGCTTCCATTTGAGCCGTTGTGAAGGGTGGGTGGGGACTTGGTGCTTGCTTGGTCTATAGCTTCTCTTGCTACGCGACTTCTTCAGTCTGCTGTTCTTGTCTGCTCTGTGATGCATCTATCATGTTGTGACATGGACAGGAGTCCCTCATCAGAGACTAGTCATCTGGGCTCTATCCAGTCTTGGGCTGTCAATCTTCAAAACTGTGAGCTATACAAATCAATTTTCTTAATTTAAAAAAGGAAGAAAAAGATGGTAGATAGATGATAGATAGAAAGAAAGATAGACAGATAGACAGATAGATAGAAGATAGACAGACAGATAATGTCCTCCATATTCTCCAGCATTCGAACACTTGGTCCCCAGTTAGCAGCACCGTTTGGGGAAGTTTAGGAGGTGCAGTGTGGGTGGAGAAAGCGTGTTTCTGGAGGCAGAATTTGAGAGTAAACACTGTCTTCCTTCCAGCTCATGCGCTCTGCTCCAAGCTTGTGGTAAAGGACGTGAGCTCTCAGCTCTCCCTCTCTCCCTCCACCACGCCCACCGCTCGCTGCGTGCCTCCACCATGATGGACTCGGCCCTCGGGAACCGTCAGCCCAAACAAATTCTTTCTGCTATAAGTTGCTTTGGCCATGGTGTTTTCCCACAGCAACAGAAATGGGACTTAACACAGTGATCAGTAATCAGTAGCCCAGAGAGTGAGAAAGGAGAGGCATGGATGTGAACTGAAAGACTGTGGTCCCGTAAACGACAAGTGAAGCGAAACTCACGTGTTCATGTGTGATCTTGTGTCTAAGCAAGCATCACGGCGCGGGAGAAACAAGGAGAGGATGGGGACCACTGGGTGAGCCGCTCTCTCGGCCCCCTGCCCCCTTTCCCTGGCCAAGCCGTCACTAGCAGTGCTGTTCACCGAAAGCAGCAACCGAGGCAGTGACCCTGGGAGACTGCGGGATGTTCGTTGTTGAGGCGCTGCCTCTCAAGGCCCTTGGAGTCCACTTCATGCCTCCAGCTGCACGGAGGGAGACAGACACCTCAGCAGGGCCAACTGGGATGCAGTGTGGCCCGGAACCGGCTGACCTTACAGACTTCACACGTGCCACAGATACTGGTAGGACGCTGGGGTGTATAAGGCCAGAGGCCCCGCCCTCATCCTACTCCAAATCGGGCGCCAAACAGGACAGGTTCCTTAAGAGAGCAAACAGAATTGAGATTGAAGAGAGGGAGAGGAGTCAGTGCATCCCGCTGAAGGGCCTGGATGGCTTCCTGAAGAAGATGGGGGATAGAAGGAGAGTGAGGACCACAGGAAAAAAAAGTCTCACTAAGTCGCCCAAGCAAGTTTCAATCTTGAGATCTCCCCACCTCGGCCTGCAGAATGCTGATATTACAGACACCCTCCCCAAGGCTCAGCTTAACTACCAAGAGACAGGGGTGGCATTAGCTAGAAGGGAACAGGGTCACGGCAGGGCTTACCACAGGGTAAGCATTCGTGTAGGCTAAGGGAACACATACAGTGAGGGAGCCGTCGGCCACAGGGGCCGTGGCTGGCTTTGTGACGGGTGAGAACAGGAGCGTGAGATTCAGACCCTTGAAGTGCCATCGCTCAGTGAAGAAGGGAATCCATCCATGCTGAGGCTGAGGAGGGTGGGTCAGCAAAGCTGCGGTAAAGCCTGCGCCTGCGCAGGCTCCTCTGATTGCCAGCTTCGGTTGGAAGCAGATTTTTGTTGTGGTCCTCGTCCTCGTGGGAATGTGGTTTCCTTTAGTAAATGACAGGAGCCACGGGTGACAGAAGCTACGATGTCCACGTGGAGGGGAAGAAGCTGCAGAAAGAGCAACCAGAGTCAGAGGACAGACGGGAAGTGAAGATCAGCTCATCAACTGTGCGGTCAGGGTCGATAGGAAAAGTCCACGGTCAGCAGAGGCTGGCACAGTCCTACATGGTCCTAGTGGGTGGTCTAGTTTGAATGTGAAGTGGCCCCCCACAGGCTCGTATTTTAAATGCTCAGTTCCCAGCTAAGGGTGCTGTTTGGCGAGGTGATGTAACCTGCTGGGAAGAAATGAAAAGTTGGTTCTGGAAGGTAAACTACTGTGGTTCCCTCTATCACCATGGGAGGGACTCTGCCATCTGCTTCCACAGCCTCTGGGCAACCCGGCCTTCTCTTCCAAGACCCACCGACAGAAGCTGCGAGCCAAGGTAAATCCTTCCTAGGAAAAGGAGCTAATACAGGCAGTGAGGATGGGGGTGTCCCCACGAGGGAAGAAAGTGTGAGAGTGACATGTCAGTGAGTTACTTGTCTCACTGCTTTGACAAAAATATCTGATGGAAGCTATTTAAGGAAAGGAAGGTTTTGGAAGAGAGAGAGAGAGAGAGAGAGAGAGAGAGAGAGAGAGAGAGAGAGAGAGAGAGAGAGAGAGAGAGAGCTGGCACACACATGCCATAGTGTGGGTACTGGTCCTTGCTTTCTACTGTGCTTGAGACAGGATCCCCTTTTTTGTGGTTTACCAGGCATACACCAGCAAGCTGACCCACCTCCCATCTTGCCATAGGATCTCTGGGATTATAGACATGCACTATTGCACCCAAATTGACGTGGATTCTGGGGGTTCAAACTCAGACCCTCACTTTTGCATGGTACACACTTTATTCACTGAGTCATCTCCAGCCCGGGAAGGAAAGGTTTAGTGTGGCTTATCTAGGGGATGGATCTTCATCGTGAAGGCATAACAGAGGGAGCAGGAGGCTGCTGGCCACCCTGTGTCCACAAGGCCAGAAGCAGAGAGCAATGAATATTGCTACTTAGCTTGCTTTCTGCTTCTTACACAGCCCAGGACCCCAGCCTGTGGGATGGTGGCCCCCACATGTAGGGTGAGTATCCACCCCTCAATTAACCGAATCTAAATAACCTCCCACAGACATGCCTTGTCTCTTTGGTGATTCTAGACCCTTCCAAGTTGACAATCTCCAACAGTCACAGTTGGAGAAATACATGAAGAGTGTTCCCAAAAGTTCCTATCCATTTAGAACCCCAGGACATGACCTCCTTTGGAAATAAGGCATTTGCTGATGTAATTAGTGAATATCTGAATTAGCACTGGATTAAGGTGACTACTATCCTTATAAAAACACACAGATGCTCTGTGATCTGTGCTCCCACAGGAGGCCATGTTGATGTCCATTACCCTTCTTACCACTGAAGGCCATAGTGATGTCCAGGGCCTGTGCTGCCACCGAGGGCCATGTCCATGATCCACACTGCAGCCAGAGGTCATGTAGATGTCCTCAGTCTGTGTTACCGCTGAAGACTGTGTAGATGTCCGTGGCCTGTGCTGCAGCCGAGGGCCTTATTGATGTCCATGGTCCATGCTGCCACTGACTGTAAAGGGTCAAGAAGCTTCTTTTGCAGTGGTATCCATAACTACAGACTCACAGTTGAGAATGAGAGACAGTGAAGGCTTCTGTGACAACCTGTCCCCTACTCCACCCCAATCCCCACAAAAAGAAATAGTCTATACAGAAAGCCATTAAAGAGAATTCTTAAAAATTATGACAGAGATCCTGAAGTGTAGCTCTTCACAGTTGACGGCTTCTGGCAGGGGTGGGGTAGGGAAGGACTTAGTTTTCTTTGTTGGTTCCTGGGAGTTTAACCATGCTCTGGTGAGTATATGGACAACACAAATTGGATTTATTATTTTTCATTTTCTTCTTCTTTTCTTTGGGAGAGATCACAAGGGATGTGGGGGTGTGTTGTGGAATATTATTTTAAGGTGTGCTACATTTGTTTATGCTCTGGAACATTTGTTTAATGATGCGAAGATGTGTTGCATTCTTCTATGTTGCATTTGCTTAACTCTGTGAAGCTGTGTTACTTTGCCTGTCTAAAACACCTGGTGGTCTAATAAAGCGCTGAACCGCCAATAGCAAGGCAGGAGAAAGGATAGGCGGGGCTGGCAGGCAGAGAGAATAAATAGGAGAAATCTAGAAGGAAAAGAAAAAAGCAAGAGAACAAGAAGAGGAGGACTCCAGGGGCCAGCCACCCAGCCACCCAGCTACACAGCCAGACACAGAATAAGAGGAAAGAAAAGGTATACAGGAATAGAGAAAGATAAAAGCCCCAAGGCCAAAGATAGACGGGGTAATTTAAGAAAAGCTGACAAGAAATAAGCCAGGCATTCATAATTAAGAATAAGCCTCCATGTGTGATTTATTTGGGAGCTGGCAGGCGGGACCCCAAAAGAGCCAAGAGCCAAAAGAATCAAAGAGTAAAGAGCAAACACAACAGGGGTGAACTTGGGAAGACTGGGAAATGGATGTGTGCTTTATAGAAAACTCCCACAAAATCGAAAAAGACCAGCCTGGGTCCTCAAGACATGGGCTAGCAGGAAGACAGGAGGGTGGGTCCCACTATGATGAGCAAGTACATGGTGGAGAAATGGGAGAGAAAGAGAAGCCGAGTGGTTCGTGTGCTGTGGAAAGAGGTGGAACGGAAGAAGCGAAGGCAGTGAAGAGTGGGCTGGTGTGGGAGGTCTTCTTGCCACCAGGGCCATGGTAGTGTCCTGCCCAGGCTGCTGCCAAGGATCATGCTTGGGTCTGTGGCCCTAACACAGCCAGGGTCTGTGTGGCCATCCATGGCCCATGTTGCCACCAAAGGCCACAAGGATGTCCAGCGCCTGGGGCTGCCACGTAGGTGTCTAAGAGCCGTGCCGCCACCAGAGCCACGCTGATCTTTGGTGGCCCGTGCTGCCACTGGAGCCATGGTGCCATCTGGGACCAAGCTGCTGCCAAGGGCCATGTCTGTGTCTGTGGCCCTGCTGCAGCCCATGTTGATGCCCATGAGGGCCATGAGGGCCATGCGGATTCCCAAGGTCTGGGCCGTGGTCCAACAGCCATGCTGCTGCTGGGACCATGCCGATCTCGGTGGCCTGCACCACCACCTGGGCCATGGTACCATCCAGACCTGGGCTGCTGCTGAGGACCATGTCTGTATCTGTGGTCCTACTGCAGCCTGGGTATGTGTTAGAGTCCATAGCCCATGCTGCCACCAAGGGACATGTTGATGCCCGGGGTCAGGTCAGCCACCTGAGTTCATGTTAGTGATCAAGGGACATGCTGCAGCCAGGGCCATGCAGATCTGAGTGGCCTGCACTGCTATCCCATGCCATGGTGATGTCCAGGCCAGAGCTGCAGCTGAGGACCATGTCTGGGTCCATGGCCCTACTGCAGCCAGGGTCTGTGTTGATGTCTGAGATTCCTGTTACCATCGGAGAGCACATGGATGCTCAGGATTTGGGGCCATGTTAGTGTCTGAGGGCCATGCTGATCTGGGTGGCCTGCACTGCCTGCCACCTGGGGCAATGGTGACATCCAGACCTGGTTGCTGCCGAGGATCGTGTCTGGGTCCATGGTTTTACCACAGCCAGAATATGTGTTGCCACCAAAGGTTACATGGAAGCTGGGGGTCAGGGCCGCAACCTGTGGCCTTGGTGTCTGGGGGTCATGTTGCCACCAGAGTCATCCTGATCTGAGTGGCCTGTGCTTTCACTCGGAGCCTGGATGTTATCCAGGCCCAAGCTGCTGCTGGGTGACCTCTCTGGGTCCGTGGCCCTGCTGCAGCTGGAGTCTGTGTTGATGTCTGTGGCCCATGTCACCTCAGGGGGCCACAGGAACCATGTGTAATGGAATCAGAGGGCCATGCGGAGCCTGCCCTGCCCTTTGATGGCCCCGGGTTAGCTGGCCCTGCCCCTCACTGGACACTGTAGCAAGAGAGCTGGCCCCAATCTTCATGAGAGAGATGCCCTCCCCCGCCCCTGCACTAAGAAGAGAGCGCTCCACCCCACACCATGGGCAGGGGAGAGCTGACCCTGATGGTCTGGGCATAGGGGAACTGGCTCCACCCCTCATTTGGGGGGGTGGGTGTTGCCCCAGTACCCTGACTGACCAGCTCAACTACCACCCTGGCCCACCCTAACATCTACCCCATCTAGGACCTTCTGGAGCTCGTGAAGGGACTAGTCCTGGGGAACAAGAACCACAGAATCTCCATGGAAGCAGGATATCCGAAAGAGGTTTCAGTGAGAATCCAGTAATGAGGGTGGACCAGAAACCAGAGGCCTTAAACCAAACCACCAGTGACTCACTGCAATGAACATTTATTTGCAAGCAAAGCTGATTGGACAAAAGGGTAGACTGTGTGACACACTGAGGCTCCCCATGCCACCAGGAGGAGTGAAGAGATGTTGGAGAGGCGGGAAACATGGAGGAACAAAGAGATTTTTGTTGTTGTTTTTTGGTTTGGTTTGTTTTTGTTCTTTTGATGTTTGTTTTTGTTTGCTTGTTTTTTAATTTTTGTTGGGGGGGGCTGCTGCAGGAGGAAGGGGAGCAAATGGAGAGACTGAGAGGTGAGCGGAATTGGGGTATATGATATGAAATTCCCAAAGATTCAATACAGAAATATTGTCAAATATTTTTAAAAAATAATTTCACAGAGGTATGGAGTCAACGTAGCCTTCTGTATGATAATGCAGTTCTGTGTGTTCTCTCAGATGACACTATGGATGTTTGATAATGAGGAGTATATTCCTGCTTAGAAGCAAAGCTGCATCTCATGCTGCCCCATAAGATTTCAAGTTATGCCGAGCAGTGGTGGCACACGCCTTTAATCCCAGCACTCAGGAGGCAGAGGCAGGTGGATCTCTGTGAGTTCGAGGCCAGCCTAGGCTACAGAGCAAGTTCAGGAAAGGCACAAAGCTACACAGAGAAACCCTGTCTTGAAAAACAAAAAACAAAACAACAACAACAAAAAAAAAAACATACAGATGCAGAGAGGGGAGAAGACTATGTAAAAACAGAGGTGGATATTTAACATCCCATGGTGAACATGTAGCTTTTTAATCTCCATTAAAGGTAGATGTACATGTATTGCTATTTTTTTAAAGACACTAGATCAAAGCATCTAAAAACCAAGAACATGGAGGGTGACCTGAGGCCCCTGACCCTAAGGAAGGCAAAGAATAAGAGTCGTCTTCAGGGTCCCCAGAAGGGGCCCACTAAAATGTCATCTTGGTTTGGAACTTCTAGGTTCATAACTGTGAAAGAATAAATGGCTTGTTTCAGATCTGTGGGAGGCCAGCTGGGAGACCGGTTCCCACATTTTACCCCAGGGTACTCTAGAGGAGTAAAGGATAAGAGATTTAGATAGAAATATAGAGGGGAGAGAGACAGATAGAAATACAGGATAGCCTCCGGAGGACTGGATCCTTATCCACCGGTCCCTTTCTGTCTCTTCTAAAGGGCTGTTTATAGGAATGCTAAGGGGTGGAGCAAAAGACCTCCCCCCAGCACAGCCAAGTGCAGACCCTTCCAATTACCTGGTAATGCACATGGTCAAGCAATCCTCTGATGCAGCCCTGCTGGGTAAAGGAAGCTCAGGTCTCACTAGGAAACCTTTGTGGGCCTCCACTCAGGGCCCTCAGTTTGTGGTCAGCCGCCCTGAGAAGCGAACAGACAGGAAGGAGGCGGCAGTTGAAGGGCTGGGGTTGAGGGCTGGAGGCGTGTTATCTCCCTCTTACGTGCTCTCATGTCAGCAAGAGTCGAACTCGGGGACTCAGCCGCTGATTATGTCCTGGGCTTGCAGGGGACGGGTGTGTGCGTAAGAAGCAAAGATGAGCCGGGTGTGGTGGCCCACACCTCTGATCCTAACACTCAGCAGGCAGAAGCAGGCAAAGGTCTGTGAGTTCAAGGCCAGTCTGGTCAACATAGCGAGTTCCAGGCTAGTTCGAGGGGCTGCATAGTGAGACCCTGTCTAAAAGAAAACAGGGAGAGAGGGGCAGGCTGCACAGTCACTGACCGAGAGAGCCCGTGCCTCCTGGCTTCCTGGTTCTGGGAAGGGCACAGCTGTCACTGTCCACAAGAAGAGGATTCAGTCAAGAGTTTCGAAGCTTGGCGTCTTTTCAGGAAAGGGGTTAGCAGGAAGCCACACCACAGTGTTTGTAGAGGAAGCGAAAGTGGCTAGAGGTGACGCTTTGAGAGTCTTTGTGTGTCAGTATAGTCTGGCTATTTAAAAGGCTACCACGGTGTCTTAGTCAGTGTTCTATTGCTGTGAAGAGACACCTTGACCACGGCTACTCTCATAAAAAACAAAAAACATTTCATTGGAGCTGGCTTCCGGGTTCAGAGGTTTAGTCCATTGTCATCATAACGGGAAGCACGGCAGCATGCAGGCAGCCATGGTGCTGGAGAGAGAAGGAGCTGAGAGTTCTACCTCCAGATCCAAAGGCAGAAGGAAGAGAGAGCCACTGGGCCTGGCTTGGGCTTCAGAAACCGCAAAGCCGCACCCCCCCCCCAACAAACACACCTATTTCCTCCAACAAAGCCACACCTACTCCAACAAGGCCACACCTCCTAATCCCTGTCAAGTAGTGCCACTCCCTGGTGATCAAGCATTCAAATATATGAGTCCATGGGGGCCATCGCTATTCAAACCACCACTCGTGGGTTCAAAAATATTGCTCTTATTTTTTTTTTCATTTTCCAACCCAGGTTTATTAAATTAAACCAGAGCTGCTGTACATTGTAATCTTATAATTATAGTCTCTCTCTCCCTCCCTCTCTCTCTCCCTCTCCCTCTCCGTGTGTGTGTGTGTGTGTGTGTGTGTGTGTGTGTGTGTGTGTGTGTGTGTGTGTGTAGTATACTGACTGACCAGCAAGCCCCAGGGAATCTATCTGTCTCTGCTCCCCAGCACTGAGTTCCAGATACATGCCACAGCACCCAGCTTTCTAGACAGGGGCTGGGGATCGGAACTCAGATCCTCATTGCTTGCACAGCAGTACTTTATGTCCTGAGCCGTCTCCTCAGCCCTTAGTCATAGGCTTATCCTTGGGTCTGCAACGGGACAGTGAACCGGAAGTGGAAGGAGGCTCAAAGCAAGGAGTGTACGCCTGCGGCCATGAGTGTGTGTTGGTAAGATGGGGAGTGCTTAGAAGTAGGCCCTCTCGGGACCAGGGTACATTTTAGTGGCAGAGTGTGCATGTGCAAAGCTGGGTTCAATCCCAAGTACCACAACAAAGGAAAAAAGAATCTGGGCAAAAAGAATCTGGGCATCTCAACCCAACAGCTCCCCCAGATCCACTTGTGCTAGCAGGTTCCAGGTGGTGATTCCCACCTTTACCGTCCCCAGCTTGCCCAGGTGGTAGTATCTGTTGCTACAGGAGCATCAGAAGGTGTTACCTTTGGAAGTCCTGGGCTGGGTTCTCCTCAGGTCAACAGGGGCTGCAACTCTAGGAAATATGTCTTAACCACGCTCAAGGGCTACCTGCTCACCTGTTTCTGGACCACTACCATGGCTTGTCCTGCCGTCTGTCTGTGCTGGGAACCATCTCCAGATGGGTTGTGTGACCCTGACAGCAATGTGCAGTTGTTATTGTTATTTTTTCCTTAGTATGACCTTTCGGCCCACATCCTTGGCACAGACACAAAAGCTTGTTAAAGCTAATACCTTGTTTAATGGAGCCTTGAAGATCAAAGCCAGATGATCGGGACGGCAAGTCTCTTCCAAGCCCCTGAGAGGCATTTTCCTCCGGCAGTTTTGACAGCCCGCCTCCCCTGTTTGCTCAGGCGATTCTGAGCTGTAATCAAATCCCCTTGCTCTAACTGCAGCCCAGCGAAGAGAGACAATGCATGCTTATTTATTAAACGCTACAAAGACCAGGATGAAAATTAAGAACAGAATCAAATCAAAGGCTTAGATATTTTTATCATGCATACCATCGCCCACATAGCACAGGTCTGCCGACTGAGCAAAAAAAAAGGGGGGGGGGGGCGGACAGAAGGGTGAAAGAAACAGAAGAAGAGAAGACAGTGAGAAGAGAGCTTTCTTTGCTGAAGTGGGCCTGGTCTGAACTCTGTTGACGATATTTGAAGATAGCAGAGTACAGAAAGAGTACAGAAGAAATGTACATCTCGGGGGTGGCCAGATGGCTCAGTGGTCGCTTACTGCGAAAGCCTAGCGACCTGAGTTCAGTCCCTAAAATCTATGTAAAGGAGGATGATAAGAACTGACTCCACAGAGTCATCCTCTGACCTCCACACATGCACATCTGCATACATGTCTTGTGTATGCACACATACAATAATAATACATCTTAAGTACATCTTTCCTTCAGTCAATGTATTGGGCACCTACCTATTGTACAAGGGGAGGGCTCTGGGGCTATAAAGAAGAGGAAGATAAAGCCTTTGCTTTTGGGTAGTGACAAAGATTAAAAATTAAAGTCTCTACAAAGCTCACAGAGGAGGTAGTTGAAGTGAATGCCTGGGGAAGAAGGGAGGTCCCAGGTAATCTGCAACTGAGTAGGAGGTCATTCAGTATGAAAAATGGGGGTTACAAAAGCAGAGAGCTGTTAAGAACATATTCTGTTTAAGAAGTATTAAGAAGCTGCAAGCTAGCCGGGCGGTGGTGGCACACGCCTTTAATCCCAGCACTCGGGAGGCAGAGGCAGGCGGATCTCTGTGAGTTCGAGGCCAGCCTGGTCTCCAAAGTGAGTTCCAGGAAAGGTGCAAAGCTACACAGAGAAACCCTGTCTCGAAAAAAATAAATAAATAAAAAATAAAATTTACTTTAAAAAAGCCGGGCGGTGGTGGCGCACGCCTTTAATCCCAGCACTCGGGAGGCAGACCCAGGCGGATCTCTGTGAGTTCGAGGCCAGCCTGGACTACCAAGTGAGTCCCAGGAAAGGCGCAAAGCTACACAGAGAAACCCTGTCTCAAAAAAACCAAAAAAAAAAAAAAAGAAGAAGCTGCAAGCTAGCCGGGTGGTGGTGGCGGGTGGCGGTGGCGGCAGCGGCGCACTCCTTTATTCCCAGCACTTGGGAGGCAGAGCCAGGTGGATCTCTGTGAGTTCAAGTCCCTCCTGGGCTACAGAGCGAGATCCAGGACAGGCACCAGAACTACACAGAGAAACCCTGTCGGAAAAAGAAGAAGGAGAAGGAGAAGGAGAAGCGGCAGCTGCAAGCTTACTTGTTGGGTGTGGTGGTGCACGCCTGTAATCCCAGGACTGGGACACAGAGGCTGGTGGATTTCTGTGAGTTTGAGGCCAGCCTATGTGGCAAGTGACAGGCCAACCAGAGCTACATAGCAAGACCTCGTCTCAAAAAAAAAAAAAGAGGAGGAGGAAGAGGAGGAAGAGGAGGGGAGGAAGAGGAAAGAAAGAAGGAAGGAAGGAAGGAAAAAATAAAATAAAAGGGCTGGTATGATTTGTGCCGTGGTAGGAGGCGCAGACAGGCAGGCTGGAAATGGATTATGGAAAATCTTTCCTACCACAAAAGAAATGGGAATAGAGTGTGAATGGGGCCTTGCTGGGAGTGGAGAGGCAGTTCCTGCTTAACTCCTGCAGCTGTTTGATCAGACTTAATCTGTAAGTGATAGATAGGACTAAAGGCTGGGAGGCTGAGGGTGAGGGGAGAGGGTGGAGGGCAGGAAGAGGAAGGAGAGCTGACAGACAGAGGGCGGGAGAGGGGAGCTGAGGGTGGGCAAGGAGTCCAGGGGGACACTAAGATCCCAGGTGGGCTGGCCAGGTGGGTGGCATTTCTGTGAGCAGCCGGGGAGTACAAAGCGAGCAGCGGGTTTGGCAGGGAACCTCACATTCGCTCCAGACTGTTTGATGTCCCTGGGTGCCTGCCAGCAGATACCAGCCGGGCAGTTTCTGTGTGATGGGACCCAGGACTCACCCACACTCCAAAAGTACCCTGCCCCTGAGCTATACTCCCTGATGGAGACTGCAGACCAGGGGAAGAGGCCACCCGAGGGCATTTAGCACAGGTTGGGACACACCCGCAGGTGAGTGTGTGTCACCAGCAGCTAGTGTGTGTGAGCATGGTATTTTGAGCTGCCAACCGGAAGGAGCTAAGACGAATGGGTGAGCCAGGAAGTGGGCACAGACTAGATGGAGAAATCCTTAGAGAGGCCTAGCTACCCAGGAACAACCAACTCCCCCACGAGTGGTAAACACCGTGGGGGAGCCGAAGCAAGGTGGGAAGACAGCAGCAATCCTTCCTGAGCCTTCTCTGTTGGACCCTGCCCACGTAGGTAGCACAGCTCCTTTTCTAGTTTAGAGACCTTCTCTTCTGGTAGCTTTCTTCTGGACAGTTTGCTTGCTGTGATCCAGGAAAGAAGGTTAATAATTGCTTCAAGAGTCTCAATTAGGGTTTCTATTGCTGTGAAGAGACACCATGACCATGGCAACTCTTATAAAAGAAAACATTTAATTGGGGCTGGCTTATGGTTCAGAGGTTTAGTCCACTGTCATCATGGTGGGAAGCATGGCGGCGTGCAGGCAGACATGGTGCTGGAGAAGGAGCTGAGAGTTCTCCATCCTGATCTGAAGGCAGCAGGAAGAGAGAGAGACACTGGGTGTCACTTAAGTATCTGAGACCTCAAAGCCCTCCCCTCCCAGTGACACACCCACTCCAACAAGGCCACACCTCCTAACAGTGCCATTCCTTATGGGCCTAAAGGGGCCATTTTTATTCAAACTACTATAAGTCCATTTTCAGGGGGCTGGAGAGATGGCTCAGCAGTTAAGAGCACTAGCTGCTTTTCCAGGGGACCCAGAGTTCAGTTCTGAGCACCCACATGGCAGCTCACAATCATCTTTAACTCCAGTTCCGGTGGATCTGGCACCCTTTTCTGGCTGCTGTGAGCACTGCACACGTGTGATGAGCAGACCGACATCCAGGTGTATAAAACTTATACACATAAAAATGTTTTTTAAAAAATAGTTAATTTTCATACCACTATGAAATCAAACATATAGAAGAATTTGGAAAACAATGTGTTTTTTTAATAGATCAATGATGATATCTAAAGCCAGGCATGGTAGTTGGCACCTATAATCCCAACACTCACTAGGCTGAGACAGGAGGATTGCTGTAAGTTACAGACCAGTCTGCGCTACAGTGTGAGACACCCCTCAAAACAGACAAAAAGAGACTATTTATAGTCTCCAAAACAAACATTTGCCTTTTGTTTTAGCTCTCCCCAGTCTGTGTGCTCATTCGTGTGAAGGTCAGAGATCATTTGTTGTAGAATATTGTTTTAAGGCGTTACTTTTGTTTATGTGGCATCTGTTTAACTCTGTGAAGCTGTGTTACTGTGCCTGACTAAAACACCTGATGGTCTAATAAAGAGTTGAATGGCCAATAGCAAGGCAGGAGAAAGGATAGGTGGGGCTGGCAGGCAGAGAGAATATACAGAGGGAGAAATCTGGGAGGAGAAATCTAGGAGCCAGAGAAGGAGAGTATCAGGGGTCAGCCACTCAGTTACACAGCAAGCCACGGAGTAAAAAACAAAGAAAAGTATACAGGAATAGAAAAGGAAAAGCCCAGAGGCAAAAGACAGACAACAAGAAACAAGCCAAGCTAAGGCCAGGCATTCATAATTAAGAATAAGCCTCTGTGTGTGATTTACTTGGGAGCTGGGTGGTGGGCCCCCCTAGAAAAGAGCAAAAACAACCAACAACAATCATCATTAGACATTCTTCTATCACTCTCTACCCCCCCCACACACACATATGCACACGCAGGCACGCGCCACAGTGCCCATGTGGAGGTAGGAGAATGAAACTCAGGAGTTGGTTCTTTCCTTCCAGTATGTGGGTTCCAGGGATTGAACTCAGGTCATCAAGTTTGGTGGCAAGCGCCTTTACCTGCTGAGCCATCCTTCTGGTCCTCTGCCTTCCACTTGAGACAGGGTCTCCCTAAATTACTCGGACTGACCCTGAACCCATTTTATAGCCCAGGCCCCCTTCAAACTTGTACTACCTGCACTACCAGGCCCAGCTCATAAATCATCTTAAAAAAAAAAACAAAACATAACTTATTAGAGTAGAATGCAACCGATAAATGGTTTAAAAAAATCAAAATGCAAAAATATAATGGAAAGAGGGAGGGGACCCACCCTCCAGTCCCAGATACTCTGTAGGCTGAAGCAGAATTGCTTGAGCCCAGAAGTTCAAGATCAAGCTAGATAACATAGCAAGACTTTGTTTCAAAAAAAAAAAAAAAAAAAGCACATCTGGTCCCTGACTCCTCGTTCTCCAGCATGTCACTTCACATTTTCCAGTCTGCTGGTCCTCTGCTGTCCTTCCAGAGACAGTCAGAGTGTCTCTAATATGCATTTACAGAGATATATCCCTGGTGGCACACACCTTCGATCCCAGCACTCCAGAGGCAGAAGCAGGCCGATCTTTCTGAGTTGGAGGCCAGCTTGGTCTACACAGCAAGTTCCACGAAAGCCATGGTGAGACCCTGTCTCAAAAGTGAAAACAAGCCGGGTGGTGGTGGTGGTGGTGGTGGCGGCGGCGGCGGCGGCGGCGGCGGCGGCGGCGGCGGCGGCGGCAGCAGCAGCACACACCTTTAATCCCAGCACTCGGGAGGCAGAGGCAGGTGGATCTCTGTGAGTTCGAAGCCAGCCTGGGCTACCAAGTGAGTCCCAGGAAAGGCACAAAGCTACACAGAGAAACCCTGTCTCGAAAAAACAAAAAAAACAAAAAAAAAAGTGAAAACAAAACAACAGAATTTAACCCCGAAACAAACAAGTATTATTTTTCTTCTTCCTCTGTTGGTAGGAAATAATACAACTGCCTGCACCTTGGTTGAGTTTTGTTTGTTTGGCTCTGAGGTTTTCTTGGATTTTAAAGACAGTCCAAACAAGACTGGTTTATTTCAGCTCCTTCTCTCACAAACCAGGGGGAAGAAACTGCTTCCGCATCCCCCTTCTTGTATGTGACGACCAGGGTCTGAGCACCTGCTGCAGGGGAACCTTGAACATCACTTCAACCCTTGACCTGGGCAGCTGTGGCATCCTTTCCCCTGGCTGTAAGCGGAAAGTCCTCGATTGCCTTTGTTTTCCACCCCTCACAGCCCCAAAAGCAAAGAGGACATCAAAGAAGCTTTAGTTGGACTTTTGTTTCTTTCTTTTTTTTTTTTCTTTCTTCACATACCTGCACGATGGAACCTATTTCAGATTGCCAAATAAATGCTGCCTGTTACTTGTTACTTATTATTAATTAACTAATGGGTTGTTGCTGGGGGCCACATGTTCCCAGGCTTTCAAGCAGAGGACAACTTTATGGAACAGGTTCTCTCCTGCCACCTTCCTGTGGGTTCCGGGGGCTGCTCTCAGAGCCTCAGGTCTGGGCAGCAAGTACCTTCACCCACTGAGGCATCTGGCCTACCCTTATTTTATCTTTGAAGCATGAGGAAAATCGTATTAGAGTTTAAAAGGCGCAGGACGGACTCTGCCAAGCATCTGAGAGGAAGGACAAAAAAAGGAAGAAAAAGGAAATAGTTCTGAATCAGAACTCAGGTGAACAAACCCAGCCTCACCTCTGGAAGGCGGGAAGGGACAGCCACTCATTCATTCATTCATTCATTCATTCATTCATTCAGATAGGGTCTCACTGTATAGCCTGAATGGACTGGAATTCACCAATGTTTATAGAACACTTGTTCTTTAGCTTCAAACTCATAGAGATGCCCCTGCCTCTGCCTCCCAAGTGCTGGGATTAAAGGCGTGCACTACCATGCCTGGCTTGCTTTTTTTTTTTTTTAATTTATATATGTAGATAGATAGATAGATAGATAGATAGAGATATTTTTTTTTAGGTATGAGTGCTCTGTCTGCATGTCAGAAGAGGGCAATCAGATCCCATTATAGATGGTTGGGAGTCACCATGTGGTTGCTGGGCATTGAACTCAGGTCCTCTGGAAGAGCAGACAGTGCTCTCTCCACTGAGCCACCTCTCCAGCCCTTACTTTTATTTTTAAGGAACAAGCAATCAAGGTTTATTTTAGCAAGCAAAGGATTTTTGATAGGTAAGGAAGCAAAGTCAGAAAGCAAGGCACCTTGGGGAACATGGAGGGCAGCCAAAGCCGGGCAGCCACGGCCTTATTTCTTTAATTAGCAGACAACAAATAGCAGCTCTCTCAGGGGAAGCTCGATCCTCCCACGGACCATAGGGACAGTAGGCAAGAGGCGTACCAGAGCTGCACGAGAGGCATTCCACTCCCACTGCAGGGTGGGGTACCCCGCCTGAGGGTGAAATGGGAAACAACAGGGCTGCTTTCTGTCTCGTTTACAGACTGGCACAGTATACCTGCTCTGAAAACCCACCCTGTCCTGAAGTCTCTCCAGCGCTTCTAGTGCTGATGGCTTGATCCACCTGGCCAATAAACATCTACCTGCCTCAGCCCTGCCTAGGCTTCCCGGCACGGGTTTTTGTTTTGTTTGTTTCTCAGGTTTTTCTTGAAATGTCCTAGAGAAAATGCTTTCTACCCTTGGTCTATCCTGTGGGCGTTTTGGGGTACGTGACCTAGCAAAGTCAACTAGTCCATACGTTGAATACCCAGAAAGGCCCCATAAATTTAATATTTGAGAAACTGATGGGGGGTCCGGGCAAGGTGCAACAACCTACTGGTTTCCTGGTTCTCCGGTTCAGGAAGATACTCCAGTAGGGTCACACCCCAATATGCTTCCGAGTCCACCAATGCCTGGAGGTCTCCCAGAAGATCCCGCCAATCCAAGAAACAGGCCCCCAAACTCCCCAAGGCCTCGCCCCCTGCATCCTAATTTCCACATACCTCATACACCAACATGTTAACAGGTTTACAAATGCCTCAAGACCCTGCACAGAAACTATGTCTCCAAAAGTCTCAAAGTCTCCTAGAGTCCCTAGGAATTTCAATGCAATTAAGTCTTCAACGGCAGCCAGATTCTGAAAGCTACCTAGGTCCCCACTTGTTGTCAGGACCATTAATGAAGCCAAGTCCCCGAATCCATCCAGGTGCCCTAATGTACCCAGGTCTCCCAACACCGGAAACGCGCCCAGTGCACCCATCTCCAGGTGCCCTCATGTTCCTCAGTGAGTTCTGGTTGCCAAGGTTCCCTAGGCCCTCTGGTGCCCTTAGATAAACACAGTGGCCGGCAAGTTCACCCCAGCGCTCCAGAGAAGCAGAGAAAGGACACACCTGCACAACAAGGAACAAAAACTCAGGAATGTTTCAATCAGTGCTTGTATCTGAGCCTGGAGCACCGGGCGGAGCTGGCGCGAAGGGTCCATTCGATGGAATATGAGATCCAGATCTTGTTCAAGAATCAACGGGCTAAGTACAATCAGGAGAACCCCCCCCCCCCCCCCCCGTCCAGAATATTCCAGAAGGACTGCCAGGAATAAGTGGAAACTCTAAAGTGGTTGCTGGATCAACCCATTCCCATGGTGGCTTTACTGCTGTCGCCTCTGCCGATGGCGATAACAAGTCTCCAGGTACATCCTGTGTGGGCTCCATTCCCAAATTCAACCCCAGCCTGGGAGCTTTCTCCCCTCGGTGCTCGGAGCCTCAAGAGGACCTGCTGGATAGCCAAGCCCCAGCTGCCGCAGCCTACCCAGGTCAACCGACAGCGACAGCGGTGACAGCCGTTGAAGCTGCAACCGCAGCAGCCGAAGATCCAGCCTCAGCCGAAGCTCCAGTTCCCACAGCAGAGCCGGAGGCCCAGAGGATGCTCCAGACTCAGGTCCATCCCCTGAGGGGATCTGGAAACACACTGGAGTTCTCAGAGACTGGGAGTTACATCCTGACTCCACACAACCCCTCTCACCCCTGGACCAAAGGCCATGAAAACTGTGGAGACAAGGGCCGGGACATTTCTGAATCTGCGGGGGTGGGGGAACGGGTGCTCCAGTGTCCTAAGGGTGGGTGCTCCTTAACAGCTCACTCGAGCTTTAGGGTTTGCTCACCTGCCAACTTGATTGTGCCCTGGCGGAGGTTTTATTTGTTTTGCCTTTGATATGGGAGGGGCTGTCCCGAAGCTCCAGGCGCTTCTCTCCCCCGCCCCTTCCCGACTGTAGGTAGGGATTATAGGCACTAAGCACCAGCCGCCGCCACCGCACCTACATCAGCGTGCTTTTTGAACACTGGCTCTAACTCTGCCACCAAGGATAGCCCGAATTTTTCTGTGAACAGCCTGCTTTTTTGCCCCCTGGGTGCTGGGATTCCAGCTGCTGAGCGAGATTTGGACAGGAATTAGAAATTCCTCAAGGAGTTTTCTTTTCCCAATCTAACTGATTCAGTTTCTGTGGTATATAAAATAATTATACAAACATATCTATATATTGAGCCAGTTTTTCCCACGTGTAGCCCAGGCTGGCTCCCGGGTTCTGGCCATACACCTGCTTCCTGGATTGCTGAGCTTCCAGGTGTCCTAACTTCTTCTTTACTATGAACACTTCTTCAGTGACCAAAAGAGGAACTAATGTGTTGAAAAGATACCCCATGGTTCCATTTATCCTTTTTCTTTAAATAAAGTGTTTTTGGGGGGTAAAAAGAAAAAAATTAAGATTTGATATCGTCACATTAATTATATTTCATCTTTTTGTTCCCAAACTAAGCATTGAGCTGAGGTCCTCGGACTAGGCAAGTGCTCTGTGGCTGAGTTGTAATCATGCTCAGGATCCTGGGTCCGGCTGCGGCGATGACTCAGAACAGAGTGCTCACCTCTCTCTCTCTCACCTGCCGGTAACTCCAGCTACAGGAAACCCGACACCTCTGGCCTCTGTGCACACCTGCCCTTGTGTGCTCATATCCATATACCTACACACATCATTAAACATAAAATAAAAGAGTTCAAAGCGTCTTGGGAAAAAAAGCTACGAAGAGAAATGTCAACAGCAGCCTAGAGCATATGAAGCAAAATGGCTCCATTTGTCTAAACACCCCCAGGGGGTCCCACTTGGACCCCGGAATATGGGAAGAACAGGTTTTGTGTGGATAGCATCAGGAGGGCCAAGGAGCTGCATTCTTCGGCTCTTATTCTTAAAGACTATATTGTTCCTCGCATGCCAGACACCATGCTAAGTAAGGACTCTGCCTCTGAAGATAAGTGGGCCTGGAAGTCACGGATCGGACAGTCAGACAAGACACTTGGATGAAAAAACAAACACTCCACAAGTCATAGGAGGTGGGGAGACGGCTCCGTGGGTAAAGGCGCGTGCCACCGAGCCTGAGAACCTGAGTCAGATGCCCAGGTGCAGGGAAGGGATTCCACGAGTTGTCGTCTGGCCAGCACACGCTCTGCAGCACACATGTCCTACTAGTCACACACACACACACACACACACACACACACACACACACCCCAAAAAGATATCACTACCACTGGGTAATGAAGAATGCGGCTTCGTATTGGAGGTGTGGCTCCGCTGTAGAGCACTAGCCTGGCATGTGCAAAGCCCCAGGTTAAATCCTCAGCACAGGGAAAGAATAAACGCCATCAGAGTGACAGATGTTGTGGTTTTAAACTTCGGGCCTCAGACTAGTGGTGTGTTCAGCGAAAGAGAGCTTACTAAACACAGGTGAAGTCTCTCCCACCCTCAAGCCCCAGGGGGTGGGGGGGCCTATTCAAGGGAGGTACCATGGAGGGTGGCTAGGAGTCTGTAAAAAGTCCCACCTAAAGCCCCTAGGCAGATTCCTGTCTCTGGGCCTTCTCCAATTATCTATTCTAATAAAGTTTATAGCCTTTGTTTTTGGTCTTGTGACTGGCACATCTCAGTTCCAGGTGCTTCTGCATCTCTCAAATTCACTCACCGCCCTCTGCGTCTGTGACTTGTTAACTCATCTGCCCTCTGCATCTGTGACTTGGTCACTCACTGCCCTCTGCATCTGTGACTTGCTCACTCACTGCCCCTCTGCGTCTGTGACTCTTGTTCACTCACCGCCCTCTGCGTCTGTGACTTGTTCACCACTCACTGCCCTCTGCATCTGTGACTTGTTCACTCACTGCCCTCTGCGTCTGTGACTTGTTCACTCACTGCCCTCTGCGTCTGTGACTTGTTCACTCACCGCCCTCTGCGTCTGTGACTTGGTCACTCACTGCCCTCTGCGTCTGTGACTTGTTCACTCACCGCCCTCTGCGTCTGTGACTTGTTCACTCACTCTGCCCTCTGCGTCTGTGACTTGGTCACTCACCGCCCTCTGCATCTGTGACTCTTGTTCACTCACCGCCCTCTGCGTCTGTGACTTGTTCACTCACCGCCCTCTGCGTCTGTGACTTGGTCACTCACTGCCCTCTGCGTCTGTGACTTGCTCACTCACTGCACTCTGCGTCTGTGACTTGTTCACTCACTCACTGCCCTCTGCATCTGTGACTTGTTCACTCACCGCCCTCTGTGTCTGTGACTTGTTCACTCACCGCCCTCTGCGTCTGTGACTTGTTCACTCACTGCCCTCTGCGTCTGTGACTTGTTCACTCACTGCCCTCTGCGTCTGTGACTTGCTCACTCACTGCCCTCTGCGTCTGTGACTTCTTCACTCATCTGCCCTCTGCATCTGTGACTTGTTCACTCATCTGCCCTCTGCGTCTGTGACTTGTTCACTCATCTGCCCTCTGCGTCTGTGACTTGTTCACTCACTGCCCTCTGCGTCTGTGACTTGTTCACTCACTGCCCTCTGCATCTGTGACTTGTTCACTCACTGCCCTCTGCGTCTGTGACTTGTTCACTCACTGCCCTCTGCATCTGTGACTTGTTCACTCATCTGCCCTCTGCGTCTGTGACTTGTTCACTCACTGCCCTCTGCGTCTGTGACTTGCTCACTCACTGCCCTCTGTATCTGTGACTCTTGTTCACTCATCTGCCCTCTGCGTCTGTGACTTGTTCACTCATCTGCCCTCTGTGTCTGTGACTTGTTCACTCACTGCCCTCTGCGTCTGTGACTTGTTCACTCATCTGCCCTCTGCGTCTGTGACTTCTTCACTCATCTGCCCTCTGCGTCTGTGACTTGTTCACTCATCTGCCCTCTGCATCTGTGACTTGTTCACTCACTGCCCTCTGCGTCTGTGACTTGGTCACTCACTGCCCTCTGCGTCTGTGACTTGTTCACTCACTGCCCTCTGCGTCTGTGACTTGGTCACTCACTGCCCTCTGCGTCTGTGACTTGTTCACTCACTGCCCTCTGCGTCTGTGACTTGTTCACTCATCTGCCCTCAGCATCTGTGACTGCTACTCTGCCTGGGACCCTCAAGAGCCCGGCTTGCACTCACTGTGACTACCATTTTGGCATCTAGCCTGGGATCTATAACTGTTCCTGTCAGGGATCCTCCATTGACCTCAGGCCTCTGGTTGTCACCGTCTGTCAGTGGCCCCTCACTCCCCAGCTGTCACTTCACTTTCTGCCTGAAAGGGTCTTCTTTGTCCGACCCACAGAATGAACGAGGTGGTGCCCAAGAACCTGGTAACACATGGGCCATATGGTAGTTCTGCTTTTCACTTTTTTGTTTATTTGTTTGTTTGTTTGGTTGGTTTGTTTTGTTTTTTGAGACAGGGTTTCCCTGTGTAGCTTTGTGCCTTTCCTGGAACTCGCTTTGGAGACCAGGCTGGCCTCGAACTCACAGAGATATGCCTGCCTCTGCCTCCCGAGTGCTGGGATTAAAGGCATGCGCCACCACCGCCCGGCCATATTGATTTCTATAGCGGCTGCACCAACATATATTCTTATCAACTGTGTCTAAGTAATTCTCTTTTTCTAAGTATACAAGTATACTTATATACTTGTATATAACTACATATGCTAAGTATCCAAGTATAAGTTAGTGAGGATATACTAATGGTTATTCTAACGGTTGTTTACCCTCTGTTTCCTTTTTGAAAAAAAAAAAGATTTATTTTTAATTATGTGTATGTGTGGATATGTGTGGTTGCATGTGTGCACGTGAGTGCAGGTGCCCACAGAGACCAGATGCATTGGAGCTGGAGTTACACAGGTGGCTGTGAGCCACCTCCTGGTGGTGCTGGGATTAAATTCAATTAAACTCGGGTCCTCCGGAAGAGCAGCAGACACTCTTGACCACCGCGCCATCTCTCCACGCCCCTTGTTTGTTTTCTTGATGACAACCAGTCTGACTGGGGCGAGATGGAATCTCAGAAGAGTTTTTATTTGCATTTCCTTGATAGATAAGAATGTTGCACACTTTTTAAACTAGTCATTGGCCGCTTGTATTTCTTCTTTTGAGGCTGATCCTTAGTTCATTTGTTGATTGAATGATTTTTTAATATTAAATTATTCTAGTTCTTAACATGTTTTAGATATTGATCATCTGGATGATGAATAGTTGGCAAAGTTTCTTCACCTTGCTGATCATTTCCTTTTCCATGCAAAAGTTTTTTAGTTTTACATAATCCCATTTGTCGATTCTTGGGATAATTCCCGATTGGAGTCTTTTTCAAGGTCTTTGCTCATGACTAAGTCTCAATTGTTTCACCCGTTTTGTCTGGTGAATTTCAAAGTTTCAGGCCTTGAATTCAGGTCTTTGATCCTTTTGAATTGACCTTTCTGTAGGGTGAGAAAGACAAATCTGGTTTCATTCTTCTACAGACTGATGTCTGATTTTCCCAGAATCATTTTTATTATGGTTGGGTTTAATGTCAGCTAACTACAAATTAGAATCACCTGAGTAAGGAGCCTTACTTGTAGAACTTTCCTGATTGCTTTGGTAGATGTGGAGAGACCCACCCTGACTTGTGCGCAGTTCCTTCTGGGAGCGGCTCTGATAAAAACAGTTTGCCTGAGGGCTGGAGAGATGGCTCAGAGGTTAAGAGCACTGCTTGCTCTTCCAAAGGTCCTGAGTTCAATTCCCAGCAACCACATGGTGGCTCACAACCGTCTGTAATGAGATCTGGCGCCCTCTTCTGGCCTGCAGGGATATGTGCAGACAGAACACTGTATACACAATAAATAAATAAATCTTTTACAAAAAAATAAATAAAAAATAAAAAAAACAGTTTGCCCAAAGGAAGACCCTCGTGCCCTGTGCTTGCCTGGCTTTCTCTTTGGCTACCAAATTGATTTGCCCTATGGCTGCCACTGCATTCCCTCGCTGCTATCAGAAGCAGCATGTCCATGCTTTCATCATGAACTCAAGACCAGTAGCTCTCAAGGAAAAACTTCCAAGGTTCTAGCACCAGATTGGGACTACTGAGAAGTCCTGCCTTGTGGGCTGAGCAACTACCAGTTGTCACCTCTCAGTGAGAGAGTTCAATTTCAGGACTGCTCTGACTGTTGAGGCATTTAGCCTCAAGGACCGAATAACTGTCCTTTTCTCAGCTCTCAAATACAATTCTGCTCCTGTTACTACTTTAAAGCTGATTTAATAAATTCTTTTACACACACACACACACACACACACACACACACACACACACAGAGAGAGAGAGAGAGAGAGAGAGAGAGAGAGAGAGAGAGAGAGAGAGAGAGAGAGAGTCTCATTCCCCTTTATCTGTCCCTCTAGAGAACCCTGACTAATCCATTTTTGTTGAACTCACTATCTCTTTTCCCAATAAAAGCCTTTGATAACTTTCTCAAAAGTTACGTGACTGGGCTAGAGATGGCTCACCGGCTAAGAGCACTGGCTGCTCTTCCAGAGCAGTACAAAACTCTTCAGTCAGTGTAAGTTTTCACTATAGAGGTTGTTCATGTCTTTGGTTGGGGGTATTCCTAGATATTTGATTTCATTTGATGCTATTGTGAATGGGATGCCCCGACCCCCAATTTCTTTCTCAGTATGTTCATTATTGGTATTTAGAAAGGCTACTGGTTTCTTCTGTATTTTAATCTTGAATCCTTCTCCTTGGCTCTGGTGAAGGAGTCCGTTCAGATGTGCTGTTTTTCCATACTGGGATTGAACCCAGGGTCTTGTACATACTAACACCCTGTATTAGTCTTAATGTTCCTGTGATAAAACGTCATGACCAAGGACACTTACAGAAGATAGACTTTATTTGGGATTATGGTTCCAAAGAGATAAGAGTCCATCATGCACAAAGATGGAAGAGGAGAGGACTGGGGGGGTGGGGACGGGGGGAGGGGAGGGCCTGGGAGGGGAGGATTTGGCCAGAATGGAAAATAAATAGATGAATTTAAAAAAAAAAAAAAAAAAGAGTCCATCATGGCGGTGAAGCATGGCAGCAAAGGGCAGGCCCGGCGGGCAAGAGCAGGAAGCCGAAAGCTTATGTCTCTAACACAAGAGTGAATCAGAGAAAGCCAGCTGGAAGTAGGAGAGGGCCTTTACTCTCAAAACCTGCCCCAAGCAACGTAAGTCCCCCAGCCAGGCAGCATCAGCTAAGCCTCCACACAGTGTCACCAACTGGGACCAAGTGTTCAAACGCCTGAGACTGTGGGAGACGTTTCTCCTTCAAACCACCGCACACCCTGTTGCTGAGCTAGACCCCCAAGTATTTTTGGCTGTTTTGCAGAGGGATTGTTGTTGTTTTGTTTTAAAATATGGGCTCAAAAGATCAAGGCTGGCCTTGAACTCACTCTGCTGTCTAGATAAACCTAGAACCTGTGATCCTCCTGCCTCAGCTTCCCCAGTTGCCAGATTACAAGTCTGTGTCAGTCACTTTTTTTAAGTATACAGTCATATTATCTGCAAATAGGAATTCTTTCACTTCCTATTTTTATCCTCTTTATTTCTCTTGGCTTAATGCCCTAGCTAAGACTTTTACCATTGTTTCTTTGATTTATATTTGATACATGGACTAGAATGTGTCTTGGGAAGTCCTCTGATCACATCTATTTGAGGTTCCAAATGTCTCTTGGATTTTGATATCCATGTCCCTGCCTTAGATTTGGGAGATTTTTTGCTATAATTTTATTGAGTAGTTTTTGTATGCCTTAAGTTAATCTCAATTCTTATCTCTTGATCTTATCCCAGAATTCTTGGATGTGGTAGTCATGCATTTTTTTCTTATTGATGTTTATGTATATTATGTCCTCAACTTTGTCCTCCATTCCTGATATTCTTCTGTTTGGTCAAGTCTATTGATGGCAGGGTTTGTTATGTTGTTTTGTATTTGATTCATTGATTTTTATTTCCAACATTTCTATTTTTCTTTTTTCAAAACTCTTCATTTCCCTAATAGAATAAATAATTATGGAATGGGGGTGAGATTGAAATGAGGGGATCAGATGGGGAGGGGAAGGAGCGGAAGGGGGTGAATACGAGGGACAACCAACACTAAGGTTATTTGAAGGGTCGTATGGAAACCTAACACAGCAGAGTCTTCCTAAAATACACACATCTATGAAGGTGATCTGAATGGAATTGCCAAATAACAGAGGGGACAGAGCCCCAGCTGGACAGCCCTCATCACCAAATGAAGACTCCAGTTCCAGAAATGGGGTCCATCTAATCGAGTTGTTGGCCAAAGGGGCTCCATGGAAACCCCAAACAACCCAGGCCATTGCCAAGGCTATTGGTTGCTCTCCACAAACTGATGGTAAGGTCCCAGTGCTGAAAACAACACCCACACAACTCATTGAACACAGAGAAGCTGAGCTTGTGCCTACTTAGAGCCTTCACCCCAACTGACTACTCTTGGTGGTACTGGAAGGTACTCTGCACACTACCGAAGGAGAAAGAGAAGCAGCAACTCAGCCATAAACCCTTTGATCTACAACAGTGACCTGTGGGAGTAACCAACCAGTATCTGACTGGATTTAAGGCCCACTCCACAAGATGGAACCTGTTGTGTGATATTCTGTTTGTGTTCTGACAAATACAGCTTGCTTGGAGTCAGAGGGCAGAGCCAGCCACTAGTTAACCATAGAGGTCTGGAGGTCTGTCCAGAGAGGAGACAGGAAGTGATAAGATGGGGCAGAGAGAGGATCGAGGACTTTTTTTTTTTTAATTTTTTTTTTATTATTTCTTGGTGGGCCAGCACAGTGCTGCCCCTCCAATGTGCTGGAGACGGACATCCTTTGCCTGGTCAGCCCTTTACTGTCGGAGGTCTTAACCAATGGAAGGCAGCATGGTCGAGGACTTTTTTTTTTTTTTTTTTTTTTTTTGGTTTTTCGAGACAGGGTTTCTCTGTGTAGCTTTGCGCCTTTCCTGGGACTCACTTGGTAGCCCAGGCTGGCCTCGAACTCACAGAGATCCGCCTGGCTCTGCCTCCCGAGTGCTGGGATTAAAGGCGTGCGCCACCACCGCCCGGCCATGGTCGAGGACTTTTTAGACAGGGAAACAGAGCAGGTAGGAAGCCACTGGTGCCTGCTCCCCTGATTCTCTGATCTTTCAGGTTTTCATCCCGATATCTGACTCCTGGGTTTTTTGTTTTGTTTTGTTTTTTGTTTTTTTTCTTTTTTTGTTATTGTTTATTTATTTGTTTGTTTGTTTGTTTATTTTTAGTAAAACCAAAACTTATTCTAAGCCACAGTCATCCTAGGGTGTCGTGTCGCCCCCCCCCCCCCCCCCCCCCCCCCCCCCCCGCCATATAGCCTCCCTGGTTCTGTGGGTTGCAGTCTGATTGTTCTTTGCTTTACATCTAGTATCCACTTATGAGTGAGTACATACCATGTTTGTCCTTCTGGGTTTGGGTTACCTCACTCGGGATGATATTTTCTAGTTCCATCCATTTGCCTGCAAATTTCATGCTGTCATTGTTTTTCTCTGCTGTGACTCCTGGTTTTTATTGATAAAATTAATTAGATTTACACATCAGGAACGCATGCCTGACACTGCTTGGATAGCCAAGAGCCTGAGACTAGGTAGGCCAGGGACCTAGGGGAAAACCAAATACCCCTGTTCCCCTAGAGGAATGTAGCACTAAAATGATTCCTAATGACCTTCTGCTATACTCATAGATCAGTGAGTGCCTTGCTCCATCATCAGAGACGCTTCCTCCTGGAGTGGATAGGCATAAATACAGAGATCCACAGCTGGACAATATGCAGAGAGTGAGAGGTCTTGGATCACTTAGTCCTAGATGGGAAGTCTTCGTCAAATCCCTCCTCTCAGGGCTCAGGGAACCCTGTGGAAGAGGAGGTGGAAATGTTGTAAGAACCAGAGGGGATGGAGGACACCAAGGAACCAAGGCCTTCTAAACACAGAATAACTGAAGTACATAGGAACTCACAGAGACTGTGGCAGCATGCACAGGGCCTGCACAGGCCCAAGTCAGATGGGGTCCACTCAGAGTGGAAGTGGACACAAGTCCCCAGCCCTAACCCAGAAGCTATCTCTGATTGAGAACAGCTCACAAATGAAAAGGCAGTTTTCTCCAGCAGCGTCTCACTGGGTATACAAACCACTCCTAAGGGCAAGCCCCATGCCCAGCAGTAACTGGCTAACATGAAGTTAATTCAGTGGCATTTTTTGAAGGTACTTTGTCTCAAAATACTTTGTCTGGGCTTTTTTTTTTTTTTTTTTTTTTTTTTTTTTGCTTTTCAAGACAGGGTTTCTCTGTGAAGCGCAGGCTGTCCTGGAATTCACTCTGTAGACCAGGCTGGCCTCGAACTTAAAGATCCACCTACCTCTGCCTCCCAAGTGCTGGGATTAAAAGCATTAAAAGCACGAACCACCAGGCCCAGCTGAGCTGGGTTTTTTGCATACATATCATGGTTTCCAGTTTTGTGTTTTTATGGGATTTTTGTGTGTGCAAACATGTGTCTATATGTCTTTCTTGTGTTTTTTTCACTCCTTTTCTTCTATTTGTTAGTTTTGTCTTATTCGGTTTGTTTTTATCTGTTATTATGATTATTTTAGATGCCTGTTTATGTTCTAATGAGGGAGAGAAAGAAAGGTATGGAAAGAAAAATATGGGTGGGGAAAAGGAGGCCCTGGGAGGAATTGGAGAAGGCAAAAACTCTAATCAGAATCCATTATGTGAAAAAATCCACTTTCAATCTTAAAAAAAAAAAACCTCCATTTCCTTGCTGAACTTGTCTTCCGTGTTAGCCACATTTTTGTTCCTATCACTGATCTTCTCATCCGTTTTCCCGACTTTCTTTCATTTGCTTATTTGAATCTTCTCTGAAGTCATCGACCATCGTTACTAGTGAACTTTTCAAGTCTTCATCCACCACCTCGCCTTGGAGTTCAGCAGCTGAGGCGTCCGTCTTTTCGGAGGAGTCACGTTGCCTTGCTTTTTCATAGTTCTCATGTTTCTGTGAGGCAAGCCGTTAGTTTGCAAATCTCCTGCTTTATTCTGGAATCTTCTTATTGAGCAATCTCTGCTCGTGAGGGCCTAATAATCCCCAGCACCGCACAGTGAGGAAACAGCAAGTTTCACGACAGCAACGCCATGAAACCCCAGATGAAGCATCTATAGAAATGCACTCGGCAGGACTGATGACTTTTATCAGTCACGTGTCCATTGCTGTGACAAAACACCACGATCAGGGAAACTTGGAAAAGGAAGCATTTAACTGGGCTTACGCTCCCAGAGGCTTTAGAGGTCCATGCCGGCCGAGCTCGGCATGGAGGCAGGAGCAGCTGAGAGCCCACACCCTAAACAGGAGACAGAGACACCCGCTTGAATCTTTTGATGCCTCAAAGACCACGCCCAGTGGCACATCTCCTCCCACAAGGTCACACCTCCAAACAATTCCAGCAACTCAGCCCCAAGACTTTACCACGGGAGCCTAGGGGGCCATCTCCATTTAAACTCCCACACCTGTTTATTCATCGCCAGTGGTCACGAGGTAGAAAATGAGAGTGCTAGTGTAGAACGCATCGTGAGGTTAAGATTACTTAGGGTAAATGTGGAAATAAATAAACGAAGGGGGCAGGAAAAGGGAAAACAGAGGGGGAAAGGTAAAGAAGGAGAGTGGGGCCTAGACACAGGGCTCAGTCATTAAGGGCGCTTGTTGCTTCCAGAGACCCAAGTGCAGTGCCCAGCACTCACATGGTGGTTCACATCAGTCTGCAACTCCAGTTCCAGGGGATCTGACACCGTCTTCTGAACCCCCTGGGCACCAGGTATGCATGAGGTGCACACACATACATACATACATACATACATACATACATACATACAAGCAAAGCACTCATACACTTAATACATAATTTTTTTTTTTTTTTTTTTTTGGTTTTTCGAGACAGGGTTTCTCTGTAGCTTTGGAGCCTGTCCTGGACTAACTCTGTAGCCCAGGCTGGCCTCGAACTCACAGAGATCCCCTGGCTCTGCCTCCCGAGTGCTGGGATTAAAGGCGTGCGCCACCACCGACTGGCCCAAATTTTTTTTAAAGAGTGGAAAGAATGATTTGGAGGGAAAAGAGTAGAACTTCACAAACTATTATTTTTATTTTAGCACTTCTTTTTATTTATTTTTATTTTATGTGTATGGGTGCTTTGCTTGCATATATGTCTATGTACCACATGCATGTAGTACCTGAAGGGGTTGGATCCCCTGGAACTGAGTTAGAGACGATTGTGAGTCACCATGTGAGTGCTAGGATTGAATCCCAGTCCTCTGCAAGAGTAAAAATTTTCTTAACCACTGAGCCATCTCTCCACCCTCCAGAAAAGATTTTAAAAATAAAACAAAAATATTTCTCAGTAATACATAAGCTTAAAAACAAAATTAAAACTCCAGATGGTGGTGGTGCACAACTTTAATCCCAGCACTCGGAAGGCAGAGGCAGGTGAATCTCTGTGAGTTTGAGGCCAGCCTGGTCTACAGAGTGAGTTCCAGAACAGTCTCCAAAAGCTACACAGAGAAACTCTGTCTCAAAAAAAAAAAAATAAAGTTTGAGGCCACCCTGATCTAAAGAGTGAGTTCCAGGACAGCCAGGTTACACGGAGAAACCCTGTCTTGAAAACTACCCCTACTCCGCCAAAAAAAATTAAATCAATGTAAGAAGGAAAGTGAAACAGAAAACAAACAGAAAACCAGAAACAGAGAGGGCTGGAGCAGTGGCCCAGCAGTTGAGAGTACTCGCTGCTTTTTCAGAGGATCTAAGTTTGGTTCCAACATCCATCAGATGATTCACAGCTGTCTGTAACTCCAGCTCCAGGGATCTGATGCCCTCTGCTGGCCTCAAAGGGCACTGTCATGCATGTGGCACACACACACACACACACACACGAATCTTAAACAAAAATGAGCAGGACTAGGGACGCAGCTCAGTTGGTAGACTGCTTACCTACCTAGTATGCTCAAAGCCCTGGGTTCAACCCCCAGCAGCACATTAACAGGGCATGATGCACACACCTGTAATCCCAGCTCTCAGGAGATGAGGCAGGCAGATGAGGAGACAAGGGTCATCTTCAGTTACATAGTAAAGTTTGAGCCCCACCTCGTCTATGTAAGACCTTCAAAAGAAAAAGAAAAAACAAAAGAGGGGCTGGAGAGATGGCTCGGGGGTTAAGAGCACTGGCTGCTCTTGCAGAGGACCTGGGTTCTCTTCCCAGCACCCACATGATGTCTGTATCTCCAGTCCCAAGGGATCTGATGCTCTCTCTCTCTCTCTCTCTTCTGATTTCTGTGGGTACTAGTCACACATGTGGTGCACATGCATACATGTAGGCAAACCATTTGCTCATAAAGTAAAATGAATAAGTCTAATAATAAAAAACAAACAAAAAAATCCAACAAGATAAAATTTAAAAATACTCCTAAAATATAGTAGAGAGACAGAAAGGAGATGGTTGGATAGGGGCACAAAAAAAAGGAGAAAAAATAAAATATTGCCCAACAAAGTAGATGAATGTATAAAGAGGAATAAAAAATTAAAATATTTTCTTAAATACAACAAAGTAAAAATATTACTAAAAGTGCAAGAATTTTTAAAGATGGGGAGATTTTTAAAGAGAAGAAGATGAAGTGTTGGAACAGCTTTTTTTCCAAAGTTCTCAAAAATTAGAGGCTTTACTGGTTTATACGCTTGAGCGGGAAGGACAGTCGGACGTGAGAGTTCTCCCCTTTCCTCTGGTGTAGGCTGGGGTTCCACGGCCACCAGAGCTGTCACTTCTTGGGTACAAGGGCCCTCTGCTGGCCGTACTTAGCTTTGCAGTCTGTGGTCTGGGCAAGCTTTTCTCACCCTCTTGAAATCCTCCAGCTCACACCTGCTGGTGGCCACTGTTGTAGTGCGTGTGGGATGTGCAGGCTGTGCTGAGCTCTGTGCAGGCTGAGGACCTGTCTTCCCGCTTTCAACCCTCCTGCGTTCACCACCCGGCCGGAGGGGTGCGGCTGGGGTGCCGGGCAGACCTCTGGGGCTTCAATTCCCGGGCTCTCCCGCAGATAGCGGCTTCCAAAGGTATACACCAGCTGACCTCCAGCTCAGAGCTCTCAAACTCCAGGTTGGCATCAGCTGCTGATGTCAGTCACTGAGGGTGGGGGATGCCCTTCCCTGGACCCTCCGGCCACGCCCACTTTTCAGCAGGTTGCTGTACCCGCCCCCTCTGCTCTCTACACAAAATCTCTACCTCTACGTGTTTCTTGTTCTCAGGTCCACAAGGTAGCTAGCTCAGTTTCAAACAGTGCTTCTCTCTCAAGATGGCACATTTCCCAAGCCTTGCAAGTCATACAGAGCGACAGCATCCTGGGCCTCTGAGTCACGGTTTATCAGAACCTACCGCTGGGTTGGAGGCTTCTGAGGGCTGTGGACTTGTTGTGAGGGTAGGATGGCTAGTTTTTTGTTTTTTTTTTTTTGACAAGGTGTCTGTTGCTGTGGAGAGACTCCATGACCACGGCAACTCTTACAAAGGAAAATATTTGTTTGAGGTGACTGGCTTACAGTTCAGAGGTTCAGTCCCATGGCCACGGGCAGGCAGACACGGTGCCCCGGGCTACATCTTCATCAGAAGGCCTCAGGACCTGTTACATTGGGTGTGGCCTGAGCATGTATGAGCCCCGAAAATCCCACCTCCACGTGACATACTTCCTCTAATAAGGCCATGCCTACTCCAACAAAGCCACACCTCCTAATAGTGCCACTCCCTGTGAATATATGGGAGCCAATTACATTCAAACTATCACACCAGGATCACCTGGCTTACTTTTTGTTTGTTTGTTGTTTTGTTTTTCGAGACAGGGTTTCTCTGTGTAGCTTTGCGCCTTTCCTGGATCTCGCTCTGTAGCCCAGGCTGGCCTCAAACTCACAGAGATCCACCTGCCTCTGCCTCCCGAGTGCTGGGATTAAAGGTGTGTGCCATCACCGCCCGACTATCTGGCTTACTTTTTGGAGTGTCTTCTACCCCTGCCCATTTAGGGCTACACACAGCTGGATGAGTAAGGCTTGCCTGCCTTCTTTTCCAGACAGCACCTGACATTTTCTCAGCTCTTCCAGGTATCCTATCAATACCTTCCTGGATTTCTGAAGCTTGTTCTCTTAGATTTATTTATTTTTATTTCAAGTGAATGAGTGCTTTCCTGATGGATGTATGTAGGCCATGTGTATGCCCAGTTCCTGTAGAGGCCAGAAGAGAGTGTCAGGTTCCCTGAAATGGAGTTACAGATGGTTGTGAGCCACCATGTGGATGCTGGGAATCAAAGTCCTCTGCAGGGACAAGTCATCTTAACCACTCAACTACCTCTCTAGCTCAGCTCTTTCTTTTTAAAATTTTTATTTTATTATTTTATGTGTACGGGTGTTTTGCCTGCATGTATGTCTGTGTGCCACATGTGTCTAGCACCCTTGGGGACCAGAAGAGGACATTGGATCTCCTGGAACTGGAATTACAGACAGTTGTATACTGCGGATGGAATCCAGATACTCTGGAAGAGCAGCCAGTGCTCTTAACAAATGAGCCGTCTCTCTCCAGCCCACTTAGTTTTGTTCATTTTTTTTCCTTTTCTTTTTGTTTGTTGTTTTTGGGGTTTTGGGGGGGGAGGTGTTGTTGTTGGGGCTTTTTGTTTTTTGGTTTTTGTTGATTTTTGTTTGTTTTTTTGAGACAGGGTTTCTCTGTGTAGGTCTGGCTGGCCTGGAACTCACCAGGTAGACCAGGCTGGCCTCCAACTCACAGAGATCTGCCTGCCAGTGCCTCGGCCTCCCGACGGCTGGGATCAAGGGCGTACACCACCACCAGTTTTTTGCTTTCTTATTCTGGCTCATCTTCAATGGGTTTCATGGAAGCAGCTTCCAGTCGGCCAAATTTAAAACTTCCCTGTAGTTTTAGCAACTAGATGGGACAATAAAACTAGTGTTCACGTCACTGGCTATGGCAAGGGACCCTGGACCCTGGCTGAAGAGGCACATTTAAGAAAATTTACTTGGGGAACCATTTATAGCTCATAGGAGTTTGGAAAGATACAATTAACAACAGTGATTATGTTACAAAGACCTGACAGAGGTCATATTTTCAGATACGACCAGGATACTTGAAGGAGCCAAGGATTGACTTTATGAAGCTAAGAATAGCCCTGGGAGATCAGGCATTAAAGTGGTATTGGGTTACCCAGAGCCAAAACCCTAGCAGCCGAGTCCAGAAAACAGCTCAGAACTCCCTTTCCCTGGATGTCTTCCTTTCGTTATATTTCCTGATTGCTTCCTGACATGAAAGTAAGTTATTTATTATTAGCTATAACTTTTTAGCTGTATTCTTGGCTAAAAGTTGAATGAAACAGACAGGATTTGTTTCCAAATGAAGACTACTGTTTTTATTTCCCTCTTGAGGTTTTCTTCCAGGTGATAACTGCTGTACAGATCCATTCTCCACTAGCGTAGTTCTCTTCTTCTTTTTATTAGGATTGACATCCACTATGGACACTTGGATGAGAAGATGGAAGCCAAATCTGAAAGCCTTCCTAATGAACCCACTCCTGCAAATAACATTAGTCTAGCTCACTTCTCACCATGGTTACACTGGAGACTAGGTTTTCAACACACAAACTTTGACCATGGCATAGAAGTAGGGATGTAGATTAGTGGGAGAGCACTTATCTAGTGAGCACAAGGCCCTGAGTTTAATTTCCAGTACCAGAAAAATAAAAAATTGGGGCTGGAGAGGTGGCTCAGTGGTTAAGAGCACTGGCTGCTCTTCCAGAGCTCCTGAGTTCAATTCCCGGCAACCATATGGTGGTTCACAACCATCTAGAGTGGGATCTGATGCCCTCTTCTGGCATAAAGGTGTACTTACAGACAGAACACTCATACACAAAATAAATAAATCTTTCAAAAAACTTAAAAATAAAAAAATAAGAAATGACAAGCCAAGTATTAATTAGTAGATAAATGAATAAAGAAAATTGTGATAAATCTGATAAATACATACAATGGGGTGTTATTTGGCCCTAAAAAGGAAGGAAATTCTGACACATGGTATAACACAGATGATCCCTGAGGGAATTATACTAAGGTGAAATAACCCAGTCACGCAAATACTGCATGATTCCACTTATGTGAGGTGCTAATCAGATACACAAAGATGGAACAGTGTTACCAAGTTTAGGAGAAGGGGAATTGAGGAGTTATTTAATAGATTTTCTTTTGAAAATGTGTGTGTGTGTGTGTGTGTGTGTGTGTGTGTGAGAGAGAGAGAGAGAGAGAGAGAGAGAGAGAGAGAGAGAGAGAGAGAGAGGAGAGAAGAGAGAGAGGGAGAGAGTCTGGTTCAACATGGTGGTAGGCACCTGCCAGTACTTAGGGAGCAGACACAAGAGAATTAGGAGTTCGAAGCCAGCCTCAGCTATATACTGACTCTGAGGCCAGTCTGGGCTATATGAGACCCTGTCTCAAAAAAAAAAAAAAAGAGAGAGAGAGAGAACAAAACAAAAAATCATCATCAACCACAACAACCCACAAATGCCCCCAGAAGATGCAAATAATGCTAAGGCCTTGATCCCAGCTGAGGCTGTCAAGCTCTTGAAGCCCAAAGAGGTTATGCCCAAATCCCAATAAACACAGTTACCAGCTTGCTGGACCTGCCAAAAAGCTCTAGATACATGTGTGTGTCCTTCCACAGCCAAAGACCAGGCCCAAAGCTCAAACCTCAAAAGTAAAATAAAATAAAAGTAAAAAGAGGAAAAGACACAATTCCAAAGTAAGCCAAGTGTGACCCAGGGAAGGAGTGGATTCCTGTATCCCCAGCACTCAGGAGCCCAAAGCAGAGTCCAGGTTAGTCCTTGGCTACATAGCCGCCTGAGACCTGTCTAAACTACACAACACTTTGCCTTTTTTTTTTTTTTTTGGTTTTTTGTTTTGTTTTGTTTTGTTTTGTTTCTTCGAGACAGGGTTTCTCTGCGTAGCTTTGCTCCTTTCCTGGCTCTCGTTCTGTAGACCAGGCTGGCCTCGAACTCACAAAGATCCGCCTGCCTCTGCCTCCCAAGTGCTGGGATTAAAGGCGTGCGCCACCACCCTGCAACACTTTGCCTTTTAAAAGTAAGTTTGTTAGTAAACATTCTCCATGGAAGATATACGAATGGCTAACAAGCATGTGAAGTAAAAATTAACATCCCTAGCCATTAGAGAAATGAACACCCAAACCACTGTGAGCCATTTCCACCTGCTAGAAAGGGTTAATAGCAAGGAGAATAAGCGGACAAGTTAGAGCCTCATACACGGCTGTGAGAATCTCACCTAACGTGGTTACTGTAGAAAACTGTTTCACTGGTGTGCAAAGGGCCACAGAATTGCCGTACGACCCTGGCATACTACTCCCTTGTATATACCCCAGAGAATTAAAACCCACTCACACATGCATAGGAGTGAGCAAAGTGCACCTTTCACAGTAGGAAACGATGGACGCAACCCAGAAGCCCGTCAACAAAATGAGGCTAATCCACACTGTGGGATTTGAGTTAGCCCTAAAAGCAGCAGAGTAGTACAAAACAGAGACATCTTGAAAACACACTGTTTTCATTTGTTTCTGTTGCTGGGATAAACACCATGACCGAAAGCAGCTTGGGTAGGAAAGCTGGATTCATTTCATCTTACAACTCTCAGGTCACGCTCCATCACTGAGGAAAGTCAGAGCAGGAACCTGGAGGCAGGAGCTGGGGCAGAGACGATGTGGGGAGGGAACGCTGCCCACTGGCTTGCTCCCAGGATCGTGTTCAGTTACCTTTCTTATACAACCCAGAGCCACCTGCCCAGGGGTGGCACCACCCACATCCATCATGAATTAATAAAATGCCCCACAGACTTGCCTACAGACAATCTGATGGAGGCCGTTTCTCAATCGGGAATCTTCCTCTTCCTAGATAACTGTATCCTGTATCAGGTTGACAAAAAACTGACCAGGATACACACCGAGTCAAAGAAGCTAGTCACAGATGACCAGACATTTTACCATATAGTCTATGAATAGGAAATATTCAGATCAGGGAAAATCCTGAGAATTAGAAAGTAGATTAATGGGTGGCTAGTTCAGAGAAACCAGGAGATGATACATCAGGGGATGTGTTAGTCAACTTCCTGTTGCTCTGACAAAACACCAAGGATAGTTCATTTAAAGGGAAGAACTTATTCAGATGTTTCTGTTCCAGGTCATTTGGGCTTTGTTTGGGTCTGGGCGGGCCAGCTTGTTATGGTGAGAGCATACGATGAGGGGATCTGTTCACTTCATGGTACCCAGGAAACACAAGAGAAAGGGGGGAAGGTCAGGGTCTCAATAGCCCCTTCAACGACACACCCCCAATGGCTTACCTTCCACAGGGACTCAACCTCTCATGGGTTCCACTACCTCTCATGGGCTTGGGACCAAGTCTCCAAACATAGAAGCCTTTGGGAGACATTCCAGATTCAAACTATAACGGAGAAGAGGGTAATGGAAATGTTATAATGATGCTGCAAGAACTGATAATGGAGGCTAGAGAGACAGCTCAGCAGTGATGAACACTGCCTGCTCTTCGATTTCAGCATCCACATGGTACTCACAACCATCTGTAACTCCAGTCCAAGGGGATCCATGCCCTCTTCTGGCCACCAAGTCCACTGCACAAATGTGGTGCAGACATACACTCACTCAAAATACCCGTACACATAGAATAAATAATACTTTTTAATTTTAAAAAGAAGTAAATACATTTTTTAAAAACTGATTGTAGTAAAAGTTAGGCAATCCTGCAGCTATGCTAAATATCACCAAACCATACATTTTTAATGGATGAATTGTGTGCTGTGAAAGTTAGGGCTCAATAAAGGTGTTTAAAGACTAACTTTAAACACTTTTTTAAAGACCAAATATTATTATACAAGAATATTGCGATTTCTTCTGGTACTGAAACCAAAGAGGTACTCTCACTGCCAATAATAATCCTAAGAGGGGAGACAGTCCCGATGACATCCTTCAGGAAATGCAGTAATAATTTAACCAGAGACCTTCCTAGAGCGTTCGTTCCCCAACACAAGCCAGCACGCCAAAGAAAACACAGCTTCTGCCCAGAAGCCAGCAGATGGCTACAGCAGATGGCCCACAGGCAGCAGCAGCAGCAGCTGCTTTCCATAAATCAGCTCTCGCTCTCGAGCGGTGACTCACCCCACCCCGAGTGGGACTGGCCCTTTTTACCACCCACACGAGTGGTTTCTGCACGCACACAGCTGTGCAGCTCTCCACAGGATAGTTGTAGAATACTTTTATCCCAAAGGCACTCCTCCGCCCACTTGCCTTTTGGCATAAATTGAGGACCCCAGGGGTCCCAAGCGTCAAGGACTGAAGGAGCCAGGTTAGACCATCTTCCCCAGGGGTGACTGGGTCACATCTGGCTGTGACAGACAATCTGTCAGTAAGTTACTCTTGCTGAGAATCCTAATAATCCTACATTTTACATTAAAAAGGAATCAATAGAGACGCTTGAGTTAATATGTCTTGAAGTTCTACGGTATGAAAACTTGGTCAGTATTGTGACAACTACTGACACATTAAGGCAAGTACGGAGGGAATCCTGGAAGAACGAAGCTACAGGCATCTCATGGCAACGTGACTCTTCACCTTCTTTTCTCTTCTTTTCTCACATTACTGTTCTCTTTGCCAGTACTCTTTTGGAGACAGGGTCTCATGCATACCAGGCTCACCTTGAACTCCCCGTATAGCAGGGGATGCCTTTGAACTTCTCTGACCCTCCTGCCTCTGCTACCTGCGTGCTGGAATTACAAGTGTTTGTTACCATGCCTGGTTTATGGAGTGCTTGGGATCGAACCCAGGGCCTCATGTACACTAGACAAGTGCTCTACCCAAATGAGCTACAGCCCTAGCCCCAATTATTCTAGAGCTTGCCTAATAATTATAAATCATTGTAAAATCAGATATAATTTAGTCTTGTAATACATACTCTAGTTTGATTTTGGGGGTTTTTTGTTTGTTTGTTTGGTCAATTGGTTTTTTGCTTTGGTTTTTGAGAGTCTCTCTTTGAAACTCAGGCTGACTGACCTTCAATTTACCATCCTCCTGATAGGCACTACCATGTGTAGCTCCTAGTATACATTCTAATTCTGTAATTATACAATTAGCCTTGTATCTGATTAGTGATTACATGACGAAATTAAAGGATACCTACTAAGGATTGACACCTTGGCATTTATCACTTAATTTTATACTATTATTATTATTATTATTATTATTATTATTGGCATAAAATAATATTATGCTATTATTTTATTTTTGTGGTGCTAAGGACTAAATTCAGGGCTTCATATATGCTAGGAAAGCAGGCCACTACAAACAACCACAGCCTCACCCCTTTTTTTAAAGGAAGATTTATTTTATATGTGTATATGTCTGCATGTATGTCTGTGCACCACATGCCTCTGAGGCCAGAGAGGGCATTGGATCCCTGGGAACTAGAGTTACAGTTAGTCATGAGTGGCTATGTGGGTGTTGGAAAGTGAACCTGGGCCCATGCTCTTAACCACTGAGCTATTTCTCTATACCCCATTTTTATCTTTAAATGGACAGATTAGGTAAAATCTAAAGGATTTTGAATTTTACTCATTTAAAACTGATATATAAAACCTTAAATTACACTATTCATCGGGTGCTTAATTATTTTATGTCTGTGGGTGTTTTCCCTTCATGTATGTTTGTGTGCCATTTGCATACCAGGTACCCAGGGATGCCAGAGAGGGCACTGGATAGCCTAAAACTAGAGTTACAGATGGTTATGAGCCGCCATGTGGGTGCTGAGAATAGAACCTGGGTCCTCTGGAAGAGCAGCCGGTGCTCTTAACCACTGAGCCATCTCCAGTCCATGATATACACACATACAAACATACATACAAACATACATACATACATACATACATTGTTTAAATCTGCCTAAACACAACTATCTCCTCAAATATTCACCATTTCTTTATAATAAACATTGAAAGTCCCACTTCTGGCTTTGCAAAAGGTGCAGTATATCAGCTACACTCAGCACACTGTGACGAGCACACCAAAACCGCTAACTCCTAACTTTCACGCAATACCCACTAAGCAGCTTCTCCCTGGTCCCTCTCTCTCTCTCTTCTTTGCCCTATAGATGCTGTGTGTCATAGAAAATGGCCTATTTGTGGCTCTGGCTGGCCAGGAACTCACTACATAGCTCATGTTGGCTCAGGGCTCCCAGTATAGTCAGTTCCCTTCCACTATCCCTCCTGAATACTGGGATAGAATACAAATTTTATATATATATAGTTTGTTTGGTTTTGTTGAGACAGGGTTTCTGTGTGTATCCTGGCTGTCCTGGAACTCTGTGTAGACCAGGCTGGCCTCGAACTCACAGATCCAAGTGTCTAAACATTGGGATTAAACAAAACAAAAAATCTGCCGTATTACTCCTACAGTCCTCTGCCGCTTAATAATGGGACACGTTCTGAAACATGTTGTTAGGCAAATTCTTGTGCAAATATCATAGCACACATCCATAATAAAGGGCTAAGTGGATGGCTAGATGATGTCATCTTGTGGAAACACTGTTGTGTATGCGTCCCATTGTTGGACAATCTACTACCAAACAAAGCTTCACTTACTGCCCACTGTGAGGCTTTGTTGTTGCTGCTGGGTTTAGGGGATATGCTCATGTGCATGTATGTGTGCATGTGCGCATGTGCGGAGGCCAGAGGCCCACCAGGTATTGCTCCTCAGGAGTGCTCCACCTTAGTTTGTGTTTTGAGTCTGGGTCTCACTATGTCATTCTGGCTGTCCTGGAACTTGTCATACAGACCAGGTTGGCCTTGAACTCAGAGTTCTGCTCTGCTTACCAAGTGCTAGGATTATAGTTGTGTGCACCACACCTAGCTTCCACCTTAGTTTCTGAGATAGAATCTCCTGCCTGGGCCTGCGGCTCACTGTGTAGTCTAGGCTGGCTAGTCGGTGAGCTCCAAGGATGTGCTCATCTCTGCCTCCTCTGCCCTGGGATTGCAAACATGTACCGCCATGATTAGGATGATAAACATGCATGACCAGCTTTTCCGAGGGTGGAAACTGAAGCCAGGTCCTTATGCTTGCTAGATATTTCCCACACTGAGCTATCTCCCCAGCCCCCTCCTTTGTTTCTGAGACAAGGTCTCAATTCCTTGGCTCAGGCTGGCCTTGAACTCATGACATCCTCACACCTCAGCCTCCCAGATACACTGGGATGAAAAGCATAAGCCTTCTTGGAAAAGGCTGTCGACTGTAACCTGCCGTCTCAACACCACGTCAACAGTTGGTGCTGCCCACGGTTTGTGTTGTCTTTTCTTGGGTTTGTCTTAGCTTTGCTCTCAGAGGATGACAGGGTGTGCGGTCTCTCCTGCCTGCACGCCTGTCCCTGCGCTGGACAGCCCACTGTTCGGCACACCCACGGAGTCCCTGGGCCACGTTGATTCTGGCTCTGAGGAGTTTTTATTTCACCATACAGACCTTGAACTGCCTTCAAAACTGTTTTAACTCGGTGTGCCCCTCAATGAGAAGGTGCTGGGGATAAAGTCAACGTCCCTTTAGTAGAGGGAAATGAGAAACGGGCAGAAATAAGGTCTGAGAGGAACTGCAAACAATTCTTACTGTCGTCTAAAAGCAACAACCTCAAGGATACCTCTAAAAGACCCAGCAAGAGGTGACGGTGCAAGTCGGCATCTAAAGAGACGTCCCTACTGTCTCTCACCATCACTGTCAAGTGACCACGGGGAACTGGGAATACAGAATGCGGTGGTTTGAGAGAAAATGGCCCCCAGAGGGAGTGGCCCTATCAGGAGGTGTGGCCTTGTTGGAGGAAGTGTGTCACTGTGGGAGAGAGCTTTGACGTCTTCTATGCTCAAACTGTGCCCAGTGTCACAGTTCACTTCCTGTTGCCTTTGATGAAGGTAGGACCCTCAGCTCCTTCTCCAGCACCTTGTCTGCCTGCACGCCACCATGGCCCACCACGATGATAATGGACCGAACCTCTGAAACCGTAAGCCGCCCATTCAATGTTTTTCTTTATAGGAGTTGCCGTGGTCAGGGCGTCTCTTCACAGCAATAGAACAGTAAGACATAAGGGGTTGGGAAAATAAACTCAAGCTGGTGGTGTGAACTTTCAAAGGCTATTTTGACCGCAGCAGTTCATTCCACAGAAGCCTGTTTCTACGCTCACCTTTAGGACTTGGCACACAAAGGGACTCCAGAGTCGAGCACTCGCCTCGGCCTTGGCTTGGCTCCAACTCTGGTTCACAGGAGAAAGCACACATAGGAGAAAGCACATGACGCAGCCTCCAGCACTGGCTTTGCCAGCACAGCTGACCTGCAGCTGAGTAAGCAGATACATGTGCACTCACACACCTTTCTTGTCACGTGTACACACATATGCACACACACAACCCTACACTTCTTTGTTTGGGTTTTGAAAACAGGGTCGTCTTGTAACTCCAGCTGACCTGGAACTCGCTGTGTAGACCAGGCTGGCCTCAAACTCGCAGTCAACAGCCAGCCCCTGCTTCTCCGATGCTGGGCTTAGAGTTAATTGTCAACTGCCATGCCTAATTGCTTGTTTTTCTTCTGTGGTGCTGAGGATTGCTTCTTGGGCTGGAGAGGTGGCTCAATGGTTAGAGCAAGAACTGCTCTTCCAGAGGAACTATTTAGTACTAGTACCCATCCATATCCAGCAGCTCACAAACACAGCTCTAGGGGAGCTGACATTCTCTTCTGGCCTCCACAGACACCCACACTCATGTGCACACTCACATACATACAAGTCATAATTAAAAGAAGAAAAAAAAACCCCAGGTGTGGTGGTGCACATGGAGGCAAGTGAACCTCAGAACAAGTAAATTCTTTTGAAGACAGAGGGGGTGGGGCAGACACTACCCCTCCTTTGCTAAGGACTGACCTGAGGACCTAAAGCTGCTGTTCTTGGAGACAGGTGACACCACTAGGAAGCAGCAGTGTCTTCATTTTCCCAGATAGACGGGGCTGGTCTTCAGGGCTGCTTTACTCTTCCGTCTACACACACCCAGTTCCTCAAGTGCCTGTCACCTGACATGCCAGCTCTGAACTCTACCCTTCTCAGATCTACCCCGTGAAGTTCCTTTGTGGGTGGGAATGCAGCCCTAGCACAACATCCAAAGCCCTGGGTTAGCTTTAATCCCTGCACTCGGGAGGCAGAGGCAGGTGGATCTCTGTGAGTTCAAGGACAACCTGGTCTACAGAGTGAGTTCCAGGAAAGGCGCCAAAGCTACACAGAGAAACCCTGTCTCAAAAAAACAAAACAAAACAAAAAAAAAAAGAAAAAAAGAAAAATCCCTGGGTTAAAATAATAAGACAGCACAGGACTGCACCAGTGATCACATAATCACTTTCAAAGAACTATTTCAAACCATGAATCTAGCTTGTCTTTTGAGATGGGGTCTCACTGTGCAGCCCTAGCTGGTCTCAAATTCACAGGCATCTGCCTGCGTCTGCCTCCCTAGCGGTGGAATCAAAGCCATGCATAGCCAATCCAATCCAGGTAAACCTTCTAATTAGTAAGATGTCTAGCAAAACAGTAAAACTAAAGATCAAGCTCCACATGTGTACTGGGATACAGCACACACTCCCAGGGATTCACACTGAAGTAGTGTGCATACAGCTCGTCACTTCCGCTTTCCAGGGCTTTTGCCCAGTATCATGGGAGAGACAGGGGCCATCTGCCAGAGCTGGTAAGCTCTTGGGTCTCAATCCACAACCTGTTACTTACTAACCTGCCTTCCCTACCCTCCACTTTCTCAACAACACATGGTGCCTTTCCCTACTTCAGCAATGTACGGCTTTGCTCAGCCCCTACTCTAATAAGGACCAGGTCAACCATGAAGAGTGGACCCCAGTGGCACCATGTTGTCTCTGAGGACAAAGTGGTCACTGATTGGCATCTTCTACAAGGCAGTCACTTCCTAAGAATACACCATACTACGACCAGCAGAATTTCCAGTCCCTAACACACCGGTCTCCTTCTTTGTTCGGGGGCAGCCGGATCACTCATCAATGTGGTAAGCCCTCTCTTGGGAAAATCCCTCCCCCACTTAAGCTCTGCCCATGCACTCACACTCCGACTCCACCTCACTTCTCCTATCACCCAAGTTACTGGATCCAGTACCACCTGGTCCACAGGTGTGGTGGCCACTCACACTCACGCAAAATCAAAGACAAGAATTCAGGGAGAGGGCTATCACACAAGGCAAAGATACACTAGGACCCAATGGCACAGGTCAAAAAGCCTGTTTTAAACTTGTGATGTGTTATTGTTTATAAGCAATAATCTGGGCCAGCGGGATGGCTCAGTGGATAAAGGCACTTACCTACCATGTAGTGACTGAGTTCAAGCCCCACAGGTGATAAGTTCAAGCCCCACCACAGGGGACTCCACGGTTGTCTTCTGACCACACCCATACTGTAACACACATTTGAGGACACACACACATCAATTAAAATGGAAAAGTTGGGGTGAATATGATCCAAACACATACAAATTTCAAATTCTTTAAAAATTTAAGTAATAAGTTATGTTACAGAAATATACAATACGCTGGGTATGGTGGCACAAGCCTATAACTGCAGCACTTGGGAGGCTGAGGCTAGCCTGGGCTACAGTGAGAGATCCTGCCACACCCTCACCCCTTCAAAAACCTCCAAAAAACCAACAAATTCCTACGAGAAAACTGGAGAGACTCAAACTAACGATTCTCTTTAGTAAACGACCACAGACGTGGTCCCTGCCAGTTAGGTGCACTAGTTTCTCTTCATTCTCTTTGATTTCTTCCTCTGGTCTTCTGTGTCCATCTCTGCAGGTCGTTTTTTCAACCCCTTCATTTTCCTGGTCTGCAGTTTGCTTAGGTCTTGCTTCTGCATATGAATCCTTCCAAAAGTTGTACCAAAAGTATCCTGAGAGACATTCTTTCTCTTCTTTGGCTATAAAATAAGAGAAAAGTATGTGGGTATATACATATGTAACTTTTTAGTGGCCTGGTAGAAATCTAGCACACCACACAAATCTAACACTTCCCACTGTGAAGATTCTCAATGACACAGCTTTACACACCTTTCTTCTCGAGGAATCATAGACTTCTTTAAAATGCACATTCTCATTCAGAGCCAGCCACTAGCCCCTCCCCCTTGTCCTACAATGCTGCCATCTGGTAAAATGTCAGGTCATCTGGCAAGAATCAAGATACACTGACCACTGTCATGTATCAAGACGGTTTTTTCGGGCTTAGCCTCAGAAGACTGAGTTCTCAGTTCAATCTCTGATAGCATTCCAGAGTTAGGATGTCTACTTGGTGCTTACATTTCTTTTCTTTTATTATTATTTGCGAGCGAGCGCGCGCGCGCGCGCGCGCGCGCGTGTGTGTGTGTGTGTGTGTGTGTGTGTGTGTGTGTGTGTGTGTGTGTGTGCAGGAGTCCATGGAGGCCACAGAGGAAGTTACAGGTGGTGTGAGCACTAACATGATGGATGCTGGGACTCAAAGCCTGGTCCTCTGCAATGGGAGCAAGTACTCTTAAACCACTGAGCCATCTTTCTGGCACATCTAGTTGTTTGTGAAACAATCTAAAAGTCAAAACAAAGCTGGGCCTGTAGTGCACGCTTGTAATCCAGCACTTGAGGATCTGAGACAGAAGAATCCTGAGTTCAAGGGCACACTAGGCTACAAGTCAATACACATTTAACATATATATCGTTCTAGAAACACAGCTGTAACACAGTCTTCATGATGCCCACACGGTTCTGGTTTTGCTGGAAATGGCAGACAGCCAAACCAGACTCCTGACTTCTTCAGCTCTTTATTACTTTTATGTCTGGAGAGGTTCTTTTCTCCTTCTTCTGACTCTGAGCCTAACTTACCTATTTTATTCATTTTTTCATACATCTTTTTATGACCACAAATCCTTCCTGGCAAAAGTGGAATACAGAAATCAACACAGTACCATATCACAGGTTATGTACCTTGAGAGCTTTGGGCACTTTCATGGACAATTTATAGAGGTCATCTGATGCTAAGTGTGTCCTCCTGAGAACCAGGTCCATCGACGGTCCCATCTCTTCCAGTTCAATCCGTGGGGTTCTGCAACCAGACTTCTTCAACAGCAGCCTTTAGGAATAGGGGAAATGCTGCTTAGTTTATTTTTTAAAGTCCTCCTCTGAAATAACTTTTTTTAAAGGGTTTTGTAGTTTCAAATAGCGACAGTTATAATTGCAAAAGCCAAGCCTCTTCTTAGACACTTTAGGCATCCATACCAAGTGCATCCTTTGGTTAGTTTTTAAAAATCAGAAATGAAATGGCACAGTAATGCTGGGAAATGACAAGTATAAAAATTATTTTCAGATAATTCAGTGGTAGAGCACATGAACGTTTGCATAAGGCCCTAGGTTTGACACCTAGTACCAAAATAGTAATTCTAACCGGACTTTAGAAACAGTATGTTTGATGGGGCTTAGTGGTGCACACCTTTAATCCCAGCCCTTGGGAGGCAGAAGTGGGTGGGTCTCTGAGTTCGAGGCCAGTCTGGTCTACAGAGTGAGTTCTAGCACAGCTAGGGCTACATAGTGAGACCCTGTCTCAGAAAAAAAAAAAAAAAAAAAAAAAAGAAAGGAAGGAAGGAAGGAAGGAAGGAAGGAAGGAAGAAAAAGAAACGGTTTGTTGAAAGGATTAACAAATTCTTATCTCCAACATTATATGAGTTAAGTCAACCCATTCAAAATCAACTTTTCCCTACAGCACATTAATGACTTCTGTAGCATGTAGTAAATCTAAAAATCCTAATAAAACAAAATTACAACTTCTTCAACATTCTATGTCCAAATAACTCCAGAACTAGAAATATCTGGGCAATAGGAGAGAAAGGAAGAGTGAGGAGCCGGTGAACAGACAAGAGGAGCCTTAAATTATTCTGTTATCAGTAACACAAAGTAATGGGATTCACTGTCTTATGCATTCCTGGTGGGCACCCACTTCCCAGTCATTAATAATCTCTCTTTTACTCTCAAGTCCACAACCGGCCTCACCTCCAATTGTTTTATGAGTCCTATCCTAAGAAGAGCTGAAAGACCCGAAGAATAGCCAAGTGTCATCCTAGCACTTGGGAAATGGAGGCCTGAGGACCAGTTAAAGGCCATTCTCTGCTACACAGTGACTTTACTCTGGGCTAAGTGAAAACTGTCTCAATAAAACAACAATTAAAAACAAAATACCACCAACCCAAAATCTGAACATCATATTTGGCAATCACATTTGATAGAGCAGTTATGTTCCCACAGGTAAAAATATGTGGGGGAAGGGGCGGCAGGGAGGTATTAACTGACTAGTGTTGCACACAAAGCTGTCACAGAGGCAAGAGACAACACAGGAATGAGAAGGAACAGAACAATTAAGGAAGGCTCCAGAGAGCGACAGCAGGCAGCTGGTGTGTGTGTGCCAGTGCCTACAGCAGGAGCTCTCAGCCCTGAGTACACTTGCAGATAGCCAACCAAGGCAGTGCACTCTCGGGAGCAGTTGCTGGTCACAGCAAGACTCACAGGAGCAGACATGTATCAAGCAATCCCCTGCACTCAATTCAATGAGACATAAAGAGCAGAGGGTTCAACAACAAAGCGCTATAGAAACACAGAAAGATAAAATGAGTCAGGTACGGTAGCACACACCTTTAATCCAGCACTCAGGAAGCACAGGCAGGTAGATCTGGGTTCAAGGCCAGCCTGGCCAACAGAGTTCCAAGACAACCAGGGCTATACAGAGAAACCTTGTCTCACCCCTCCCTGGAAAAAAAGAGCAAATGGATGCTAGGCATAGTGACATGCGCCTGCCATCCCATCCCTAGGAAGGTAAGATAAGGCTGAAGCTTGAGGCCAGCCTGGGCTACAAAGCAAGGGTGTGTCAAAACAAATGAAGTATGAATTAAGCTACAGTGCCACTCGGTGCAAACAATCTCTCTCCCTCATACTAGCTGACACTATGCTGTTTTCATTGTGTAATCTCCCTTACTGGAAGGCTGTGTTTGCTTTTTAAGGTAAACTTAACACTTCCTGTTTGGCATATTTCTCTGCATACAGTCTAACCAATACTCCAGCACAGGTGTATGTGGCATTTGGGACTCTTTATCAGGCTGGTCCTGGGAGTCTGTCTCTGTAATTCTCGGTACTTGGGAAACTGAATGAAGCAGGAGGATCACTACAAGTTCAAGTACAGCATAGTCAGAGGGACACTGTATCTTAAAAAACAAAACAAAATTGCATTGCTTTAGTGGTTCTGCCCATAAGCTGAACAAAATTGGCAAAGGAAAGCAAATGACGCTCACCCGCGGCAATAAATGACTACAGATGTACAGGAAGAAGCCAGTAACAGTAGGACCGACCGTAACCAGAAAGCCATCACACAGGTCGTAGTAACACCATTTCACATTCCAGCTGGGCATGGTAGCCATTGTCTGTGATCACAACAGTCAGGAGGCAGAGGCAAGGAAGATCACAATTTGAGGCCAGCCTGGGCTACCTACTGAGTACTAGAGTACACTGGCAAACCACACTGAGAGCCTGTGTCAGAAACAACCCAAACATCTGCTAACTCATGGGCAGAGCTGCCTTCATTCATTAAGGCACAGTGCGAACACTAACAGCTACGACACTTGGCACTGAGGCAGCAGGGACCCAGCAGCACAGCCACAAGACATCCTCTAACTTCAGGACTTGAGATGGAAGTCAGAGGTCAGAAATTTAAACCCAGATGGGCTATGCAGAAAGTTCAAAGCTAGTCTGGGCCACAAGAAACTTTGTTCCCAAAATGAAAAATGAAGTTTATACTAGGGTCCTGATTTTAAAATTAAAACTTTGTACTATGAATGACTGCCAGGCTGAATCTAAAAGTGGCTTCAGCAACCTGGTAGACTGACCTGCCTCTACCTCCCAAATGCTGGATTAAAGGTGTGCTGCCATGACGTATGGCGTGCCCTTGCTCTTAAGTCCGAGGCATGTACATGTGTGCAAGAGCACATGCGTGTGCACGTGGAGGAGGCCAGAGGTCAGCCAACCCTCTGCTGTTATCACAGTGGAAGTGAGAGAACAGTGGCTGAGGCCATGAGGAAAGCAGCTGCTCAGGGGGACTGCTCCCACCCAGCATGTCCCTCAAGAAACCTCCATACCTCTGGGGCACAGAAGGACTGACTGACAAGAAGAGGTGAACACTTCAGGTTCATCTGGACGCTCTGGTTTTTTAAAGGAGTAAAAGGGATGCTAACCCTAACCCTGAGTAATTGTAGCATGTTGGTATCTCATCAGTGAAAAAGGAATCTGGCTGCGAGTGGTGGTCCTGGCCTGTAATGCCGGCACTTAAGAAGTCGAGGCAGGAGGACTCCAAGTCTGAGGCCTCCCTGGGCTGCACAATGAGTTCAAGGCTAGCCTGAAGTTACATCAACAGATATTGTTTGCAAAACTCAAACCAAACAACAAAACAACCTGTTGCTGGGATCTAAACTCATATTATATGGTGCAAACCTAGGCTAGAGGGGAAATCAGTGGTCAGTCACTGGTCCTTTCCCTGCTTTATGCTGCAGCTTTCAAATCTAGAATTTTGAAAACTGCTTTGTCTGGCTTGACTGTGACCTGTTCTAAATCTAGTCAAGAACAATAATGAGACAGCACAGAAATCTAGGAAGGGGGTTTACTACATACACCAGGCTCGTGATAGATGATCAGGGTCTCAGATAGGGCCAGGGCACAGCTCCTGCCACTACTATCTGCAAATTCTCCAGGCCCACTGGGCAGGAACCAACTTTGAGTTAGAATAAAACGTTACCCCTGAGGATTCTGAAAAACACCTGGAAATGTACTTACTTATAGCTCCGAAAGTAAACCTTCCCGTTCAGTGCAGTGAAGTGCAGAACATATTCTAACCCAGCCAGTCGGACATTTGATACTGTGGGACCTCTGAAGAAATCTGAAAGCACATATTCAGTTGTTAAGAAAGAAAACTATAGCTGGGCAGTGGTGGCACACGCCTTTAATCCCAGCACTCGAGAAGTAAAGACAGGTGGATCTCTGTGAGTTCAAGGCCAGCCTGGTCTACAGAGCAAGTTCCAGGCCAGCCAGGGATATACAGAAAAACCCTATTGGGTCCTGATATTGCTTGCAATCCATGGAGTCTGCTTAAAGGGCAAAGGAATTTATTAGAGAACGGGCATGTAGTTCAAGGTCATAGGCAGGTGTAACAGTTACCTGCTACCTCACTAGGGGCAGTGCTTCAAGGTCATAGCTAGAACAGCTACCCACTACAAAACCCCGTCTTAAGAAGGAAGGAAGGAAGGAAGGAAGGAAGGAAGGAAGGAAGGAAGGAAGGAAGGAAGGAAGGAAGGAAGGAAGGAAGCTACAAAACCCCGTCTTAAGAAAGAAGGAAGGAAGGAAGGAAGGAAGCAAGCAAGCAAGCAAGCAAGCAAGCAAGCAAGCAATTTCAAAATTCAGTTACAGGGGCTGGAGAGATGGCTCAGCATTGGCTGTTCCTCCAGAGGACCCAGGTTCAGTTCCCAGCAACCGCATGGCAGTTCACAACTGTCTGTTTCAGGGGATCTGACACTCTCACACAAACATACATGCAGGCAAAATGTCAACACACATAAAATAAAAATAAGCCAGGCAGTGGTCACACACACCTTTAATCCCAGCACTTGGGAAGCAGAGCCAGGTGGATCTCTTGAGTTCGAGGCCAGCCTGGTCTACAGAGTAAGATCCAGGACAAGCACCAAAACTACACAGAGAAACTCTGTCTCAAAAAACCAACCAAACAAACAAACAAATAAACCATAAAAAAGAATTTCAGTTACAAAGTGTTAACTTGTGTGTGTTCCCGCACACGCACATGAGCAGGGATGTGTGGGGACATGAGCAGATGATCACTGAGGCCAGAGGTCAATCCCCAGTGTTGTTCCCCAGGAGCAGATTTCCCTGGAGTAGACCTTGGGAACTAGGCTGGCCGGCAGCGAGCCCCAGAGTGTGCCTGTCTCTCCCTCTGCAGCACTGTGACTATACCCAAACTCAAGCACGTAACTGGCCCCTGCACTGGCCCCAGTCCTACTTCGGTTTGTTTTGAGACGTGTTAACAGTAACGTTAGTCTGGCCTCAAACTTCTCACTAGGAGGATGACTGAACTCTCTGAACCTGACTCCACCTCCTGAGTGCCGAATGCATGCACCAAAATACATCTCCTCTTTGTTATATCATCTTCAAATAGTAGGAACAGTAACATAAAAAAACAGCCATAAAAATCAGGACAGACAGAACCTAAACATTGCTATTGTTTACTGGGTTTCCTGTGAAGAAATGCAGTCCTTGGTAGGTAAGATGGCTCAGTGAGTAGGTGTGCTTGTTATGCAAGCCTGGAGATCCAAGTTCAATCCCCAGCACCCATGTAAACGTGGAAGGAGAGAGTCAATGCCACAAAGTTATCCTTTGACCTCCACCCACATGCACACCCACACGCACATCATACAACACAATAATAAATGTTGCTTTTCCAAAAAAGGAACTGTATAGGTTGGGATATAATAAAATGACAGAAGGCTTGCCTAGCATATATAAGGTCCTGGCTTACCCCCAGTAGTCTCACTGTGCCATTTAAGAGACCAGAAAAGGGCTCTGCAGAAGGAGACGGTCCTCTATTAGCCTGTCCCTACTGGCCTAGTGGTGTCACAGCCACTTCTGTAGATGTGGAGTTCACACACTGAGATCGTGTGATGACACTCTCCAAAGCACAGGCTGCTGTCACTGTACTTCATTTGAACACAGAACATAAACAGAGCAGTGGGCTGACGTATTTATACTGAAAACCTAACTCCCCCATGAGCAACAACACTTTCTCTGCATTCATCTCCCACCTCTCCGCTTCTGTCCCAGATTTCTTTTCCATTCCATGCCCTTATCACTACATTATGGACTCTTTCATGCCATCTAGTGGAAGTACAAGACAATGAGAAATTAGGGTTTATGAAATCTAGTCAGCCTTGGTGTGGGGCACACATTTATAATTCTATGTAATCCCAGTACTTAGAAGGCACAGTAAGCTGGGCGGTGGTGATGCATGCCTTTAATCCCAGCACTCAGGAGGCAAAGTCAGGCGGATCTCTCACATTCAAGGCCAGTCTGGTCTACAAAGCAAGTTCCAGGACAGCCAGAGCTAAACAGTGAAACCCCATCTCAACCCCCTGCCCCCAGAAAAGAAGGCACAGTAAAAGGACTGCTGCATACTGGTACCAGCCTGGGCTACAAAGCCCATTTCAAAAGAGACACAGACGCATGCACTCATGGAAAGAAAAAGGGCTGGAGAGATGGCTCGGTGGATAAGAGCACTGGCTGTTCTTCCAGAGGACCGGGGTTCAAATCCTTACAGAACTATAGGCAGTGAACTGTTGCTGGGATGTAGCTACAGCCACTGGTAACTTGCCTGTGTCCCTGTAAACCTCCCACCACCACTACCTAAGCTTATGAATGAAACCCTTATTAAGCTCAATGGGACAAAAAGAATAGATATGAGAAAAAATATGAGAACTGTACAGTTTGGTGAAGGAAAATGTGAACAAGTTTAATCTTACCGAAAAGGTAGGTCTCAAAAGCAGCTGTAATTGTTAATGAGATGAGTTCCAATAATACTTACCAATAAGAAGATTTTTTAATCTTCTATAGTCTTCTGTTACATCAAAATCATCACCAGCAAAAATCAACATGGGTTTTGTTCCCTCGGGGCACTTACTAGTCTATGAGATTAAAAGAGAAAAAAGAAAAGAAAAAAAAAAAAAACCACCATAATTATACAATTTCCAAAATCTAAAGAATTTATATGACAATTTTAAGATAGTCAATATGTGTTAAAATAATCAACATTTTACACATACTACCTCACTTATTATTGTTACATCCACAAGTGAGGATCAAGAAAACTACTGATTTGATAAATCGCAAACATCACGTAAATGGCAAGACATGTCTTGAACCCACAGGTCCAATTATGAGGTCACTGTTTGACTCTGAACCTAAGGAAGCTGGAGTTACTGACTGCACAGGGAACTGACTGTCAAAAGCCTTTTTTCAAAGCCAAGGAGAAGGATATTTAGGTTAATTATTCTACTAAACCTTCAAGGTCTATCCCTTTTTTAGAGGAGAGCTAAAGAAATGAGCAATGTGTCCGTTTACCACAATTTAACCACACAGGAGTCTCAGCTCCACTAGCTCAGATGGACCCAGGGGAGCACGCCTGCAGTCCCAGCACTTGTGGAACGTGGAAGCAGGCAGATCAGAAGCTCAAGCTCAGCCTTGGTGACACAGCAAGTCTGCGGCCAGCTGGGGTGATTTAAAACCCTACATCAAAGCAACACACAAAACCCACTAAGGTGTAAAACCTTCATTACAAACAATAGTCTTTCTCTCTAAACTCTTAAACTCCAACCTTGGTTTTTATCTACCATATACATGACTCTAAGGTTAAACAATTAAATTTGGGTTTCGGGCTGGAGAGATGGCTCAGCGGTTAAGAGCACTGGTTGCTCTGCCAGAGGTCCTGAGTTCAATTCCCAGCAACCGCATGCTGGCTCACAACCATCTGTAATGAGATCTGGCGCCTTCTTCTGGCTTGCAGGAATACATGCAGACAGGAAATTGTTTACATAATAAACAAACAAACAAACAAATAAATAAATAAATAGGACAGGAAATTGTATGCATAATGAATGAATGAATGAATGAATGAATAAAATAATAAATTTGGGTTTCAATCACCAAATCTAAACGGAAAACTGGGTTTGGTGTGGTGATGAATGCCTTGAATCCCAGGCCAATCTTTGAGTTCAAGATCAACCTGGTCTACATAGAAAGTTCCAGACAGCCAAAGTCCATAGTGAGCCCTGTCTAAAAAACAAACAGAGACACCACCAGCCAGGGGACACGGCCTTGATCTCACATCTCTAAGATCCACGTGAAATAATGTATCGATGGGACAATCTGAAGTGAACACTCCCTGCCCTTCTCAGGCTCTTTTGGCCAACCTTACTACTTCATGTTTCACAATCCCATTCAAACAAAGCAGGGACACTGCAGGTTCCTGAGGAGGGGTTATGCTAGTATCTCTAAGTAATTCTAATAGCTAAGAGACAAAACAATACAGTGGCAGCCAGAGCTTTCTGGCTGTAGAACAGCACTCAACTGGAAAACTTCGGAGTGTCTGGAAATGTTGCTATCACCTAGGACAGAGAGCATTTACTCCACAGGCCTTACCAGAATTGGTCACCGCTCTCTGAGGTTGAGCTTCTATAAGATCCACATGCACTATATGTTATAAATACATTCCTCCTTTGTTGTTGGTTTTTGGGGGTTTGTTTGTTTGTTTCTTTTTGTTTTTTTGAGACAGGGTTTCTCCCTGGAATTAACAGAGATCCACCTGATTGCCAGGACTAAAGGTATATGCCACCACCTCCTGGCCTACATTCCTCTTTTTAAAATAAAGGTAAAACTTTTTCTGCATGAGGTTCATTTTTTTTTTTTTTTTTGGTTTTTCGAGACAGGGTTTCTCTGTGTAGCTTTGCGCCTTTCCTGGAACTCACTCTGTAGCGCAGGCTGGCCTCGAACTCACAGAGATCCGCCTGGCTCTGCCTCCCGAGTGCTGGGATTAAAGGCGTGCGCCACCACCGCCCGGCGAGGTTCTTTTTCTATAAAATTCTATCAGTACTTCTTTACCACAAGACGCCAGTATTGGCCAAGAACATTATTAAAATGCTATTTAGTTTTATGATCAATAACTTACCTTAATATCTTTCAGAGACACAAATTTCTCAATACCTAGTTCAATCATATCCAGCACATGGTAGTCATACATACGACCTAAAAGGAAATGCATTTTTAAGCACGTAGATTTCCCAAATAGCCACCTTATGTTACCTATATGCTCCAAATGATCTGTGTCTTCTCTGTCTCTCCAAACTCACTCCCTTCTTAAACTCGGACATCTACTTAGTTGCGTGGTTAGGCTATTAGTCATGGAAAAACTCTACACTCTCACGCTGAGCCCAGCTCCTTTACTTTATGGAATGAATGGGGAGCTGGGTGCGGCAGTGAGCACCTACAATTCCAGCACTGGGGAGACAAGAGGACGGAGCTCAAGACCAACCTGGGCTATATAGCAAGACCCAGGCCAGCCTAGGGATAAATAGAAAGACTACTAAAAAGTAATTAACTAAATTAAAAAGAGGTGCAGCTCAGCAATACCAGAAACATTCAGCATACATCAGGCTTGGGATGAAACCTTAACAATAACATCCACCCTCAAAAAACAAGCTATATGAAGACCACACATGGTAAAGGGGTTGCCTATGACTGAGCATGTTAGACAGAAACTCTACATATCAGGGCTGGAGAGACGGCTCAGTAAGTAACAGCACTTCCTGCTCTTCCAGAGGACCTGAGTTTGGTTCCCAGCACCCATGTCATGACTGTCCATAACTCCATGTGGTTTACAAACATACACATAAAATACGTAAATAGGGCCGGGCGGTGGTGGCGCACGCCTTTAATCCCAGCACTCGGGAGGCAGAGCCAGGCGGATCTCTGTGAGTTCGAGGCCAGCCTGGGCTACCAAGCGAGTTCCAGGAAAGGCACAAAGCTACACAGGGAAACCCTGTCTCGAAAAAACAAAAAAAAAAAAAAAAAAAAAAAAAAGTAAATAGATAAACAGAGCACCAGGAACCCACACCTCCTGTTTAAAAGCCAGAACTGCTCTCCAAAGATGTTAGCAATAGTGTTCTAAGATTGCTAACCAAGAACTAGTTCACATTCTTTCTCACTTCCCTGGGCTGGAGGACAATACTGATGTCACTGGTGGATAGGAAGTTTCTGTGGTGATGCTGGGATCCCAAACCTAGCCTTCAAAAAGCTGGGCAAGGGTTCTACCAGAGGTAGACTCCAGTCCAAAAAATTTTATCCAGTGTCACGAAGTTAATGCAGCAACAGAAACTACTTTGAGCTCACTGGTTGACTGTAAACCCTGAAAACATCAGCTAACCAAGTCACGGAGCTGACTCTATGGGTAAAACCATTAAAGAGTTGTGGCACATGCCATTAATTCCAGCACCCGGAGACAAGGAATCTCTGTGAGTTCTAGGCCAGTCAGAGCTACACAATGAGACCTTGTCTCAAACAACAACAACAACAACAACAAAGAATATGATACTCACCTATAACTAGATTATTCGGCCTCTTCTTATTATGGGAGCCAAACATGAATAAAGAACAGTCTGACTTCTTTGAAAAGAACTCCTATAAAGGAAGAAGGAAAGAAAACTCTTGAAGACTCTCAGACTGCCCTGCCTATGCACTCGGCAGGTTGAGGCAGAAACATTGCTCTAAGTTCCAGCCAGCCAAAGCTACACACAAGAGTCTGTCTTCAAACAAACAAACCAGTCTTACCTTTAAGCTTGTAAAGGACACCAGGGGTTTCCCCATCCACCCCTCTCCCACCAGAAGCTAATGAAGATGTAATGAATTAGATAAGTATATACAGAAGGGGCTGGAGAAGTATGCTCAGGTTAAGAGCAATTATTGTTCTTGCAGAGGACCAGGATACAGTTCCCAGAACCCACATGGCAGCTCACAACTATCCTTCACCTTCTTCTGACCTCCGAGGGCACTAGACACACATGTGATGCACATACATGCAGGCAGGCAAAACACTCATACATTAAAAAAAAAAAAACAACTAATCTTAATACATACTTATATGCCAATATAAATATATAGATAGATAGATAGATGGAATCTTACCTTATTTTAGCTTTTAAATCCAAATTTTTCTGATTTGGAGTACTTAGTTAAAAGGCTCACATTTCAAGACTGAAACTACACGGAAGCTGGGGAGTTAATACAGGAAAGGCCACTCATCTCAATTATGCAGTCATTCTGAGGAGCACACCAGGTGTTTCATTTACTGACTATCCCTGAACTCACTTTACCGCACATCTCAGCATGCACAGGGAGCCACAGAGATTTATCAACACACTGGCTTTGGATGTTTGTAACTGGCTCAGGAGTTTTTAATGCCCTTTGCTACTTTCCCAGCAAACTGCAACAAGGTAAGGAAGGGGCTCTAGGATCTCCATGCCCACAGTTTGATTAGAGCCATGTCACGTCTGGGGGAGTGGCTGACAAAGCTATGATAGTCCAGTATAAGAACTGTTTGGGCTGGATGTGGTTGCACACGACTTTAGTGCCAGCACTCAGGAGGCAGAGGCAGGTAGACCTCTGAGTTCAAGGTCAGCCTGGTCTACAGAGCAAGTTCCAGGACAGTCAGGGCTACACAGAGAAAACCTGTCTCAATAAATAAATAAAAATAAAATAAAAGTTTTCCTTGGCTTCCATTACAGATTTGAAAGGAGTAGAAACGTGAAGTTTCAATCCTAGACAGCCCGATGCCGACACTCTACATCCCACACACTTGCCTCAACTTACTGAGGTCACTATTCTAACATAAAAACTAGACAGCCCGATGCCGACACTCTACATCCCACACACTTGCCTCAACTTACTGAGGTCACTATTCTAACATAAAAACTAGACAGCCCGATGCCGACACTCTACATCCCACACACTTGCCTCAACTTACTGAGGTCACTATTCTAACATAAAAACTAGATTCGAAGCCAGGTGTGCGGCACACATTGGAACCCCAGCACTGGTATAGCAGAGACATGCAACTCTAGAGTTCACTGGCTAGTCCTTGAGGCCCAAATGGCGAGCGTCAGGTTCAGTGACAGACCTGTCTCAGACATAAGGCGGAGAGCAAAAGACCCCACCACCTCCGGCTTACAGCACCGCATATGCACAAATTAGACTTAACATGTCCTAGTCCAAAATCAGCTAGAAAACCTTCAAAATTAATGAAAAAGATCAAAGGACAGGGACAATCCTTAAGTTCCCCGTGTCATTCCCCACCCCACCACCCATCCCATGCCACACACATTGGTTATCACTCCCTGAGGGGCGAGCTCCCACTCTGGATATCATTCAGTAAGTTTCTATGCAGAAGCAAGTGGGGCAAAGAGCCACAGCTGCCCATCCACTCCCAGTGTGAAGAAAGGAGTTAGGAAAGTCAAGAACTCAGGCTGGACAGGTGTGAGGGTGCACACTCAGGAGGCAGAGGCAGGTAGATCTCTGTGAGTTCGAGACCAGCCTGGTCTACAGAGTAAGTTCTAGAACACCCAGGGATACATGGAGACCCTTACCTCAAAAATAGATAGATAGATAGATAGATAGATAGATAGATAGAGTGAGTGAATGAATGAATGAATGAATGAATGAATGAATGAATGAATTCAGGCTGTGAACCTTTTCCTGTCCTAGAAATTAACTTTTCTGAGAATTAATTTATCAGAGATAGTAAGTCTTGCAAAGCCCTACCAAGGTCATGAGATGTCATTTGATGGCATTCTACACAGAAGTGCTCAAAAATATTTATGGTCAGGCTACAGATTTGGCTCATCATCAGTCCTGGTGGATTCTAGACCTGAATTCAATTCCCAGCACTCTCATCGGACGGTTTACAACTACCTATAACTTCATCTCCAGGGGATCCAATGCTCTGGCCTCTGCACACATTAGCTCTCATGTGCACAGACCCACACACATATATACATATAATTAAAAATAATAACACTTTAAAATATACATTCTTTTTTTTTGTTTTGTTTTGTTTTTCGAGACAGGGTTTCTCTGTGTAGTTTTGCGCCTTTCCTGGGACTCACTTGGTAGCCCAGGCTGGCCTCGAACTCACAGAGATCCGCCTGGCTCTGCCTCCCGAGTGCTGGGATTAAAGGCGTGCGCCACCACCGCCCGGCTAAAATATACATTCTTAAGATGTGTTCTGTAAAGTCTCCTGACAGGTGTGGTGTGGCATGTCTTTAATACCAGTACTTGTGAAGTAGAGGAAGGAGGGCATCCTCTGTAGATTAAGTTTGAGGGCAGTTTGGGTTTCACGAACCACTGTCCCAAAAATAAATAAATAAACAAACAAACAAACAAATAAATAAATGAGTGCATATTAGGTATTCAAACATCTGAACTGACTATGTTGTTTAATAAGAATATGAAGTTTAGTAAAATTTAAAAATGTATTCAAGCCAAGCATGGTGGCACACCCTGTCATTCCAGCACTTAAAAGATGGGAGACAGGACTTCAAGGCCAGCCTCTGGCTACTAAACCAGCTAAGAAACATAAGGCACTATTTCAAAACAATAGACAAAAATAAAAACATTATGTTTTAAGAGACCAACATCATTGCCATCTTCATCCAATTTATATTGAGGAAGCCCTTTCTCCTTATCTTCCTCTGTTTTTTTCGTTGTTGTTGCTGTTTTCAATTTCCCTAATATAGAGAAAAGACCAATTGCCTTCCCTCTGTATTTTTTTTCTTTTTACATCCAAAATCATCATAGTTTCCATCAAATTCTTCTCTGTTGTGGGATAATCTTTTTGTACACTGTGAAGATGGGTCTCTGCCAAAGTATCTTCTGATTGGTTTAATAAAGAGCTGAATGGCCAATAGCTAGACAGGAGAGGACAGACAGGACTTTTGGGTAGAGACAGGAACTCTGGGAAGAATCTGGAGGAGGGGAAGAACCTAATTAATATAAACGGGTTAATTTAAGTTTTAAGAGTTAGTTGGGAACAAGCCTAAGCTAAGGCCAAGCTTTCATACTTAATAAAAAGTCTCTACATCATTATTTGAGAGCTAGCAGTCCAAAGAAAGTCCAACCACACTTCTGTTTCTAGATACTAATTTTTTTTTTTTTTTGGTTTTTCGAGTCAGGGTTTCTCTGTGTAGTTTTGGTGCCTGTCCTGGCTCTTACTCTGCAGACCAGGCTGGCCTCAAACTCACAGAGATCCACCTGGCTCTGCCTCCCGAGTGCTGGGATTAAAGGCGTGCGCCACCACCGCCCGGCTAGATACTAATTTTTTTTTTTTTTTCATTAAAACTACATTGGAGATGTAGCAGAGTTAGCACTCCTTGCCTGGCATGGACAAAGCCCTTGGCTCTATCCCCAGCACTGCACAGACAGTGGTGGTCCATGCCTGTAATCCCAGCCTGGGGTGGAGACACGAGGGTCAGAAGTTCAAAGTCATCCTTGGCTACACAGAGTTCAAACCACCCTGAAATACATGGGATCCTGACTCAAAAACCAAAACCCAGGCTGGGCAGGGTGGGACTGCCCCTTTAATATCAGCACTTGGAGACAAAGGCAGGTGGAGTCTGAAGTCCGCTTATTCTCCATAGTTCCCGGACAGCCAGAGAGACTGTCTCAAAAACAAGAGTATCTTATGACAGTAATAACAACAGCAGCTCTAGCTTTTAAAAATAGCTGTAGCAGGGGTTGGGAGTTTAGCTCAGTGGTAGAGCGCTTCCAAGGCCCTGGGTTCGGTCCTCAGCTCCGGAAAAAAAAAAAAAAATAGCTGCATCTTTTAAATTCTCGGGTGGGAGAAACTGCTTAGTGGGTAGAGGTGCTTGGTATGAAGCTTGGTAACCTGAGTGTAATTCCCAGAGCCCACAGGGTGAAAGGCTAGAAACACACACACACACACACACACACAATTCATTATACTTTTTTTTTTTGAGACAGTAGTTTTTTTGAGTGTAGTTTTGGTGATGTCCTGAATCTCGCTCTGTAGACCAGGCTGGCTCCCAACTCACAGAGATCCACCTGCCTCTGCCTCTCGAGTGCTGGGATTAAAGGTGTGCACCACCACCACCCGGCTCATTACACTTTTTAAAAAAAAGAATAGTCTTATTTCTCCGTCTGAATATCCAAACTGTCATACATAGAATTTCTAATTTAAGAAGGAAAAGATAACGCATTAGGAGTGCAGCATGAACTAGTATGGAGTCATTTTTACACAGCTCTGTTCTGTTATCTGAGTGCTGCGGGTAGAACCCAGGGCCTCGGGCATGCTAGGCAATCGTGAGCCAGCACCATTACTGCTCACTCCCTCAGCCACACGCCCAGTCCTGCCCATAAGAGCTCTCTTAAAGGAGGAAGATTCTTGTACTTACCAGTGATGTCTGATCCTCAAATGGTCTTGTAATATTTTTCCTAAGAATATGAAAAAGAGTGACTCCAGTTTTAATAATGTTAATAAGTACATTCAGTTAGATGATATAGTGAATAAAGGTAATTATATATTCAAATGATTGCCGGGCGGTGGTGGCGCATGCCTTTAATCCCAGCACTCGGGAGGCAGAGGCAGGTGGATCTCTGTGAGTTCGAGGCCAGCCTGTTCTACAAAGTGAGTTCTAGGACAGTCACGGCTGTTACACAGAGAAATCTTGTCTCAAAAAAACAAAAACAAAAAATTCAAGATGTAACACTGGAGTAGCTGGGTGAAGGACATACAGGAGTTCTAAAAATTCTTACAACTTTCCTGTGCATATGTAATTATTTCAAAATAAGGTATCTACATATTAGTTATGCAAGAATATTCTGAGCCAGACATAGTGGCACACGCCTTTAATTCAAGCACTTAGGTGGCCAATGCAGGAGATCTCTGTGAGTTTGAGGGCAACCTGGTCAAGTTCCAGGACAGCCAAGGCTGTTCCACAGAGAAATCCTGTCTTGAAAAACTAAAAAAAAAAAAAAACCTAAAAAAAAAAAAAAACAAACAACAAAAAAAAACATTCAGTGCAAATACTAACACTTTTTCCTTCCAAATCTTCCATAAAATAATTGTTACTTTTACAAACAAAATAAGTAGTAATAATAATAAACCAACTTACTTTTTATATAGAACTCCATATGGTTTCTTCAGTGCATACTGTAAAACATAATTTTAAACTTTCTCAACAAAACATTCAAAAAGCAGAGTCGTGGCAATCTTCCTGCTTCAGTCATTCAAATGCTGGAATTATATTCATGTGCCATCACATCAGTTGTTTTCAACTGAGTGGTGAGGACAGGATCTCACTATACAGCCCTGGTTGCCTTGACTGAGTTCTGGGCTTACAGGCATGTGGCACCACGTTTAGTGAAACATTTGAGGATTCTCAGCCCAGTGTTTCCCTGTCTTAGTGTAAGGAACACCATTACCTTTTTCTGACAACAAGAATGACCATCATGTAATATCTGTAATACTGTACTTCTCCTAGAACTTCAATGTGTAGCGTCACTTAGAAGGAAAGAGGCTGTTTCCTCCCCCCAATACCACACCACGCAGATAAACATTTCAGAAAAAGATGAGCAAGCCAGGCCGACACACGGTAGCTCACATCTGTAATCCCAGGGCTCAGAAGGTGAAGACACAGGATTGAGAGTTCAAAGGCAAATGATGTGGCTCAGGGGGTATGATGTTGCCAACAAGCCTGATGACCTGAGTTCAACTACTGTAGTCTATGTGGTTAAAGGAAAGGAGGAAAAAATGATAAAGTCAAAACCCTCCATATATTTAAGCTGGGCAAAGTGGCACATGCTTGCAATTCTAGCACTTGGAATGCTGAAGCAGGGGATGGCTAGCTGGAGGCCAGCCTGGGCTACACAAGAAACACTATCTCAAAGGGGGAAAAATTCAGTTATTTAGCTGATTTCATTCAAAGACTCTATCAACTACACACAAGTCTAAATACCCATGTATCTATTAGATATTACCACACACAGTGACTGTCATTCATCAATTTATTGCGTACCTACCAGGTTCAAACACTGTCAGGCTTTGTGGCAAGTATCTTTACCCAATGAGCCATCTTGCCAGCCCAACAAATTAGTTTTTATCTTAACTACTTAAATTAAATGTCCCCTGAACATTATCACCTTTCCCTCCAAACCTGCCCTACCGGACACATTCTCTAAATTGATATTTGATTTTTAAATTATGTTATTTTATATGTATGTGTGCTTGCCTGTATCTATGTATGTGAACCTCATGCTTGCCTGGTACCCAGAGAGACCAGAAGAGGGTGTTGGGTCACCTGGAAACAGGAGTTACAGATGGTTGTGAGCTGCCATGTGGGTGCTAGGACTTGAACCTCTGAACTCTGGAAGAGCAGCCAGTGCTCTTAACAGTTGAGCCATCTTCACAGCCCTCTAAATTGGTATTACTGCTCACTGGGCAACCAAGACAGAAACCTAGGAAGACAGTTCTCACCGATGCCAAAACTTGTACCTCCCATATCTATTCTAACTAGCTCTCAATTTCATTCATTTATTATTAATTGATGTGTTCATTTCTCTGTGGAGCCCTGGATGTCCTGGAACTTGCTCTGTAGACCAGGCTGCCCTTGAACTCAAAGATCTGCCTGCCCCTGCCTCCAGAGTGCTGGGATTAAAGCCATGTGCCACCATGCCCAGCTGTTAATTTCATTCCTACCATCAGACGCTAGATAACCTTTTCCAGCATTTGCTCTCAACCCTCTTTAATAGAAGCAATAAATTGTAGTGACAGGTATAACTCGGTGGTAGCACTTGCCTAGCCTGCACAAAACCCTGGATTCCATTTCTAGCACCATATGCATCACAAGGCTTATCATATCTCTCACTTAAAAAACAAACAAGCAAACAAAAAACCCAGCATTAAAAAAAAAAAAAAAAGACTTCAATGACTCCACAGGCTTCAGAATAACTCCAAATCCATGTTATTGTACACCCCTGCCTCCTTTTCTAGGTTCATGGAGTCCACTTTCCTTTGGCCATCCCAGTTACTTGTGGCTCACCAAGTGGGTCCTGTTTCTTCTCCTCAGTCTTGGAAGCCCCAAACTACTTTTCCTCTTTCATTTCCTCCTTCAAAATGAAGGCTATGTATCATTTCCGGAAAGCCCACCTGTGATCAGATCCCCCCTACGTGATTTTTTTTTTTTTTTTTTTTTTTGCTACATATTATTTCTGGGAAGCCCACCTTGTGTGTAGGTCCCCTCCTCTGTGATTTTTTGGTTTTTGTTAGTCTCGTTAGGCCATACTAGACTTGACTCTGTGTAGACCGAATTTCTGATCCTCTACCTCCCTGCATGTGATTTTTAACTATTTCCCATCCTATGCTGAGCGTACCTCCAGCACAGCACAACTGCACAACACTTACAATGTATGTCTTCTCTGATCTCACTAAAGAATAAGACTGTACTGCTTATTAATTCTCAGAACCTAGAATAACTAGTACTGTTGAAAGAACATAGTAATAAGCAGTTATTTGAGCTTACAAATTAGTTACTAAACTGGGTATAAACAAGGGGCAGGTGAGATGGTTCAGTGATTACTCTAGAGGATCCAGGTTCAAGTCCTAACATCCACATGTAACTTACAACTCTGTAATTCCAGTTCCAGGGGATCTGAAGCCATATCCACATGGTAACTCACAACTGTCTATAATTCCAGTTCCAGGGGATCTGAAGCCATATCCACATGGTAACTCACAACTGTCTATAATTCCAGTTCCAGGGGATCTGAAGTCATACCCACAAGGTAACTCACAACTGTCTGTAATTCCAGTTCCAGGGGATCTGAAGCCATCTTCTAGACTCTAAGGGCACCAGGCACATCAGTGGTGCACAAACATACACATAGGCACAATACCCATACACAATTAAAAACAAATGCCCATAAACCAAACTTTAAGAGATTTGTCAAAGAGTAAGGCAGGATGGCACATGCTTATAATCCCAGCATCCAGGAGGCAGAAGTAAGCCCAGTCTACATAGCAAGTTCCAGGCCAGTCAGGGCTACAATGTGAGACCCTGTCCCAAGGGGAGGCAGGACCCGAATAAATAAAAATTCACTCAGATGACTATTCTTTAAGTACCCTTACAAGTACATTATAAGATAAATAGCTTCCAATTTCACTGTCCTTTCTATTTACCCCTGCCCCTCCCAACTCCAACTCTTCAAGGCTGGATCTTAAGACATCATAATCCTACCAGACCGAGCTCAACTCAGTATGCTCAAAATTTCCTAAATAGTTCAACCTTACTTTAAAAGAATATTCAAAGCCAGCCTGGACTACATAGTGAGAACCTGTGTTTTGCTGGGTTTTTGTTGTTGTTGTTGTTGTTTTAGATTTTGGTTTCTTAAGATAGGGTTTCTCTGTGTAGCCCTGGCTGTCCCTGGAGTCACTCTGTAGACCAGGTTGGCCTTGAACTCGAAGATCTGCCTGCTGGGATTAAAGGCATGTGCCACCATGCATGGCTTTTTTTTTTTTTTTTTTTTTAAAGCAAGTTAACAGGGCTAGAAAGATGACAAGGCATTTCTCTTGCAGAGAGTTCCCACCTTATCAGGAGGCTCACAGTCATCTGTAACTCCTGCTACAGGTGATGCAAGGCCTTTGGCCTCCATGGACACCCACAGATGCACTTAGTTTAAAAATATAGCATTGAGCCGGGCGGTGGTGGCGCACGCCTTTAATCCCAGCACTCGGGAGGCAGAGTCAGGCGGATCTCTGTGAGTTCGAGGCCAGCCTGGGCTACCAAGTGAGTTCCAGGAGAGGCGCAAAGCTACACAGAGAAACCCTGTCTCGAAAAACAAAAAAAAAAAAAAAAAAAAAATATAGCATTGAATATAGTAAGTCACGATACCTACCACATCTCGGAGTACTTGAGTCACGGTTGCATTTGCATTCCCCCCTTTAATCAGCATGGCATTCTTAATGTTTTCACTGAGTTTGGGTTCTCTCTTCTCAAGGAATCGCTTAGCCCTTTTTGTTTTTGGCTTTCTGTTCAAAAAAGCACAATTCATAACAATTTACACATTTTCCTCATATGACACAACTATACGTTGACTGATGACCTAAAAAAAAAAAAAAAATCAACACTCACATCTATCAAGTAGGATTCCATCATTAAATAACAACATAAAAACCCTCACCTTTTCAGGGAGACATTAGCAAAGGTATTTTATCATTACTGGAGCTGATGGATTAAGTTAAGAGCACCTGCTACTCTTGTGGAGGATTAGGTTTGGTTCTTAGCACCCATGTGGAAGATCACAACTGACTGTAACTCCTGTTCCAAAGGATCTGATGTTCTCTTCTGGCCTCTGTGGGCACTGCATGCAACCAGGGAATACAAAGCTAGCATTCACTCACACACACACACACACACACACACACACACACACACACACACACATAAACTAAATTTAAAAAATGAAATGATCCAAGTAAACAGTTATTTTTAACTTATTACATTTCTTCATGGTGACTTATGCTTGTAATTATAGCTCTTTAAAAATCAGGCAACTCAGACTAGAGAAGCAATATGCCCAAGGTCTGGTGTGTAGACCAATGTTACAAAATGAACTAAATGTAAGAACCCATCTACAACTCCCATTACAAAAAAACAAAAAAAACAAAAAAAACAAAAAAAAAAAAACAGCCGGGCGGTGGTGGCGCACGCCTTTAATCCCAGCACTCAGGAGGCAGAGCCAGATGGATCTCTGTGAGTTCGAGGCCAGCCTGGGCTACCAAGTGAGTTCCAGGAGAGGCGCAAAGCTACACAGAGAAACCCTGTCTCGGGGGGGAAAAAAAAAACAACCCACAAAACCACACCTAATTTATTATTCTGTTTTTATGATGGGGCACTAATCGGATGCTATTATACATTTCTGTTTAGAAGAAAGAATTCAACTTTGCCTCCTCTATGGTAAACATGGTACTTTTCTGCCATATATTAACAAAATGCCTCCTCTCCTAATTAACTATAACCCTCCATCTTCCAGTCTTGGGACAGGTAGGGAGGGAAAAGAAAAACCACATACATACACTTTAGTTTCCCACACAGAATTTAAAAAATTCTTCTCCAATGAAATACCACGTGTAAAACCACGTAGTTGGCATTTACTGGTCGCTCAAGTTGCATTTTTCATTGAATCAAATCAAGGCACGCACTGTGTTTACACAGCACTAACTGCTATACACTCTGTAGTCCACGTCTTTTTTCAATCTCACTAAACAGTAATCAATGTAAACTTCAGCTTACTTGCTTTATCAGTGAGGCACAGTGGTACACAAAATCTATTGACTAAAAAGAAACTTTCGTTTACATTGCACCCTTTACTTAAAAAGCAGAAAACTGAGCCGGGCGGTGGTGGCACACACCTTTAAGCCTAGCACTCCGGAGGAAGAGGCAGGTGGATCTCTGTGAGTTCGCGGCCAGTCTATCTACAGAGCGAGTTCCAGGACATCCAGGGCTACACAGAGAAACCCTGTCTCGAAAAGCGGGGCGGGGGAGCGGCAGGAAACTGTAACAACCAATGCAGCAACATTTGGGAACTCAAATATTTTTGAACAAACGTAACCATCACTCAGCGATAGGCCGAAGTGTACAGATTTGGGCGGAAAAGAAAAATGAAAACTTTGTACCTGTTATGGCAACACTGCTCCCTACAGTTCCATGACACAAGAGTGTCACGACAGCTATGTCACAGGATAAACTGATGGAGGGCGGGTTAAAGGTTCACAGTCACTAAACTCTGAGCCCCGTTTCTTCCGTCCACCGCCACTCTCGCACTTCAGAACCCATCAGCGGCGGGGCCCCAAGCCGACCACGGCTCTGGCCCTCGCTCCACCCACCCCACAGCTCGCCGCCAGCCTCAAGGCTTCAGCGGCAGGGACACGGGCTGGAGAATCCGCCAGCTCCTTCCCAAAGCGCGTCCGTCCGGAGGGCGCAATTCCGGGACGAGACCGCGGCAGAGGCAACGTCCCAGTCACGGGAGACTCGCTCCCACGCCATCGCGCCCCACACACACTTACATGACTTTATCCAAGGCGTCCATCACTACCAGACCCCTAGCAAACACACGTGCGCCGCGCACTTCCGCAAAGCCGCCGCTAGCGCCGGAAGATGCCGGACCGGAAATGCGAAACAGGACTTCCCGAGACAGGCCTGCGGTCCTCGCTGGCGGCCATCTTGGGAGGGCATAGCGTTCTGTTCCCTTGGTAACGGAACGTTGTTTTGGCTGTTTTCTGGAAAGTAAACACTTTGGAGTCGATTTTGGGGGGAACCAATTGTTCCTCTTCAGGGGAAGTAACCAGAATGCTAGAAAGGTTGGAGGCATGGTACTCTTACAAAAAATAGTGGCATGAAAAGGACATTATTGGCTTAACTGCGAGATCAGTTGAGGCCGGTTGATAACCCAGTTGCTTTCTACAGAAAAGATATACAGAGAATACTGCTGATTGTGATTAGCCCTCAAGTTTTAGTCATATAATTTGCATATAGTTATATAAAATGCACCTTTTAATGTGTACAATTCAGTGGTTTTGGGTGCATCCACAAAGCAGGTGAACCCCAGCACAGCCTTGTAAACCAGTAATTCAGCATTGGTGGAATGTAGGGCAGGACTGAAAGTTGACCAGCCTAGGCTCCACAGTGAGATGTCACAAACACACACACACATCAAAGAGCTCAACTCTGGGGTGTAGGCCTGGCATTTCAGTACTTTGGAAATGAAGGCAAGAGGATCAGGCTATGTAGGGCTCTAGATACCAGCCTGGTCTACAGGAGACCTGTTTCAAGAAAGAAAAAAAAGTGCAACCATAATCACTATTAATTTCAATATACTTTTATTACTTCAAAGAGCTCACCTACCCATCCACCCAATGGCACTGTCAGTCCTTAATCCAGTTTCATGGAGTTGCCTATTCTGACTATACAGAGTATGAACTGATTATCTCAGTGTGCTCTCTTACGTCTGAGTTTAACTTACTAGGTTTTGGGTTTTGTTTTGAGACAGGGTTTTCCTACATTGTTTTGTCTGGCCTGTAACTTGCTATGTAGACCACAAGAATCTTGAATTCACAGTGATCTTCCTGTTTCTGCATCTTGAGTGACAGAAACGTGTGGAGTTTGCCACCACACCATTTTTTGTTCTTTTGGTTTTTTGAGACAAGATTTCTCTATGTAGCCTTGGCTGTTCTGGAACTTGCTCTGTAGACCAGGCTGGCCTTGAACTCAAGAGATCCGCCTGCCTCTGCCTCCCGAGTGCTGGGATTAAAGGCATGAGCCACCACTACCTGGCACCTAATTTACTGTATTAAGGTCTGTGTGTTTGTGTGTTCTGTTTTAGAGGGAGGATCTTGGAATGCGGCCAAAGCTGGAGTAGAGCTATTGCCCACGCTGATATGAAACTTATGCTGCTGCCTTTCCCTGTAGACAGTCGAGATTAAATGCATATCCTGCCATGATTAAAAGCGTGGCCTGCCATTCCAGGAAGTGTATCTTTTGCATATTGGAATAAATGATGGCAGGAGGGTAGCTTCTAAATAGATTAAGGATAAGGACTGGCTGGAGCTCTCCAGGCTGTCTCAGTGGTACAGCACTTTATATAACACAAGGCCCTAGGCTCAAACTACTGCACTAAATTGAAGAAAAAACACTGGAGCTTTCAACCTCACTTTGACTTACCATCAGGAATGGTAAAGGGACTGGAGTTATGATGCGGCCAGTTACCAACCATGCTTAATAATGAAGCCTCCATAAAAGCTCCAGAGAACAGTACTTTGTGAGTTTCTGTCTTGATAGGTGGAGGTGCTGGGAGAGTGGCTTTGAGAGGAGATGGAACACCTGATTTGGCTCTATGCAGTCTCTCCATCTGGCTGTTTCCCAAGAGGATCAGTTAGAGGTCATCCTCAATACACAACAAGTTCAAGGTCAGACTGGACTATATAGACACTATCTCAAAATAAATAAGCAATAAATCTAGTAAACAAACTTTCCAGGTCCTTTTCTAAATTCTATGAGCTATTTTAACAGCAAGCGGTTGAAAGTGAGAAAAGGATTGTGGGAACATCCAATTTGTAGCTAAGTCCTAAGTTGTAGGTAACTTGGGGAACTCACTCTTGAGATTGGCATGTAAAGATGAGATGGGGCAATCCCATGGGACTGAGCCATTAACCGGTGAGATCTGACATTAGGTCCAGGTTGACAGCATCAGAACTGCATTACGATGGAGGACATTGAATAGGTGTCCTCCAGGGAACTAATCTGTGATGGGAACTCCACACATCTGAAGTAAAAAGTGAAGTACTGAGGGGAGCAAGATTAGAAGAAACAGTTGAGCTTTCCTCCAGGGGCATAACCAGCTCGTTTTAAAAGGCAAAATGAAAAAAGAAAACCCAACAAACAAAAAAGGACAGAATCTGTTAATATTTCACAGCTTCTAGTCTTGGGAGAAACAATGGGTTTTGGTTTCTTGTCCCTCTTTTTAGGGGACAGGATCTCACACTGTAACCTAGCCTGGCCTCAAACTTGCACAATCCTCCTGCTTCAGCCTCCTAAGTGCTGAGGTGATAGGCAGAAGCCACCAAGCAGGGATTTTTTGTTCTTTTGCTAACTCCGGACCTGTTTTAGACTTCTATCTTAATTAACAATAGACTATCAGAATGGTTTTTTTTCGCTCTTCAGTCTGGCCTCAGACTCAGAGATCCATCTGTCTCTGCCTCCCAAGTGCTGGGATTAAATGTAGGGAAAAGGGGCTGGCTAAAGAAACTCAGTGAGATCAGAGCCTTCTCTGCCCCTGGCCAACTGACTTATGAAACCAACCAATCACAGAGTAGCACCCTGCCCGCCCCTCCCCCCAGGCTCAGTGAGATCAGAGCCATCTCAGCCCCTAGCCAACTGACTTGTGAAACCAACCAATCACAGAGCAAGACAGTAGCACCCTGGCCCTGGGGCCCAGGACCAGGGAAAGAAACACAGCTTGAGTCTGGGACCTGAGCCAGAGAAATGAACACTTTATCCCCAAACCCAGAACCAAGGAAACATGCCCTGACTCTGAAACTAGTACCAAAGTAACACTCTTGGTCCCTAGAATCAGAGTCAGTGAAAGAAATGTGCCCTGGCCTTAGAGGCAGTGTCAAAAAGTCAAGAAAGGCCAGTGAAAGAAACAGTTTGGCTCTGAAATCAGGGCCATCTCTGTCCCTAGCCCACAAAACTGGCCAATCCCTGGGCAGAAGAAAACTAACCAATCACTGGTTGACTCTGCCCCCAAGAAATCCTATATAAACCGCCCTGCCTGGTCAGTTGTGGGCTGTTCTCTCCACCCTAGTAGAGGCAGCTAGTTTCCTGAACTCCTCCTTCCCAAGTTAATCTCTTTTGAGTTTTGGGTGTGAAGATCTTCATTCACCGTAGAGAAGATCCTTGCTGAGACGTCCCTCAGTGGACAGAGCAAGAGAGAGCTGAAAAAGTAACGCTTTTCTCTGAGCCAGAGGAGATTGCTACATTTCTGCAGGGGTTTCCGCTTTTGCAGAGTGAAGCAAAAGAAGCAACATCTTAGGCCGGAGAAGCAGAGCTCTGCTAGGAAGCCCCCTTAAGAGGGGGCTGAGCAAAATTCAGCTGCAGCAGCTCTCCAGGAGAGGAGCAGGATTGCTCTATCCTGCGGGGAGACCATCCCCCACCACACCAGGTGTAGCCTGACTCCCTTACAGTCAGGATACCCTTCCCCTGCTGAAGCAGTTCCAGACCTGACTCCTGAGCAGTCAGAAAAACTTCCAGGGCTGAGCTGTCTCTGCAGCTCCAGCCGTCAGAGCTGTCCTAAGTAGCTCCAGGTGTTGCCTGACTCCCCAAGTAGTCAGGACACCTTTCCCCAGAGTTACAAAACTTATATTGTTGGTGCCAAAACCGACCAAACCCACAGAGCTGCAACAAATTTACTAAAGGTGGTACTCCACCACCACGCAGCTCAAAAAGATTTTTTATCCTTTCATATCATTCATTGGCTGCCAACTACAATATATAATTTTGTAAAAAGTAAAACTGAGAGTGTAACATCAAATTTAAAAATAACCATGGCTGGGCTGAAGAGATGGCTCAATGAGTATAGGTGCTTCTTGCCAAGCCTGGCAATCTGAGGCCAGCAGTTAAGAGTGCTTGTTGCTCTCCCAGAGAACCTGAGTTTGGTTCCCAGCACTGACATCAGGTGGCTCACACCCACGTGAGTTACACACACACACACTGCATGTATGTGCTTTTTTGGAGACCCACTGTGTCTCCCTGGCTGGACAAAACTATATAGACCAGGCTGGCACTTAATTCAGAGATCTGCCTGTAACACCACGCCCTGACCAGGTCATCTTTCTGATGGCTATTTTCCTCCCTTGGTGGTACTGAAGATTCAACCTAGGGCCTCAAGCATGCTGGGCAAGTGCTCTACCAGTAAGCTACAATCTTAGTCCTTATATAGGTATTTTGACAGCCTCATTAAGCCCAAGTATCCAGGCTTAACTTGAACTCACTTTGCAACCATGAAGTCTTGCTTCTGCCTCCCAAGTAGCTGAGATTACAGGTCACCATACCAGGCTTCCAAAAGCCTATGACTTTGTTTCAAGACTTAAAAAAACAAAACTATGTGCATGTGTGTTTGTGTGTGTGTATGAACATATAATGCAAGTGTCCAAGGAGTTCAAAAGAAGCTTTGCATCTCCCAGAGCTGGAGTTATAGGCAGTTGTGAACTGCCTGATATGCGTGCTGAGAACTGAACCTGGGTCCCCTGCAAGAGCACCATGCACTCTTGAGTCAGCTCTCCAGATCATGGGTTTTTTGTTGTTGTTTTTGAGACAGGTTCTCTCTGTGTAACAGTCCTAGCTATCCTAGAACCTGCTTTGTAGACCAGGCTTGCCTCTGCCTTCCAAGAGCAGGGATTAAAGGTGTGCGCCACCACCGCCTAGCCAGACCGTGTTGTTTAATAGGCATTCATAACACTTGTCTATCTTCCTGTCCAGATACTTTTTTGGTTTGGGTGGTGCTGAGCATCAAACCCAGACTCACGCATGCTAGCTAATCAATTACTCTACCACTGAGCTATACCTCCAGTCAAGGGGCCATTTTTTTTTTTTTTTAAGCATAATAGTGCTAGTATCATACTTGACATTCTATTATTATCTTGAAGTACTGAAAGGAAAACTCAAGATCAGTAGGGCATGGTGGCAATTCTTGAATCCCAGCACTCAGGGGACAGAAGCAGGCAGATCTGTTAGTTTGATGCCTGCCTAGTTTGCATAGCAAATGCCAGGCCAGCCAGGATTACATAGTCAGACCCAATCTCAAATGAAACCCAAAACCACCTCGAGGTCTTTTTTCCGGGAAGGGGTTTTGTTGACCCTCTAACTCATGGCAGTCCAGGGCAGCATCAGTTTCCAGAATCCTACCTTCTGTCTTGTTGCTTCTGCCCTCCATAGTGTCTAAGTGCCCGTGACTTTAAAGTTCAAGAACACTTGCTACAGTCACAAGGCTGGGGAATTCAGGGCTAGTCGGGGTTGCATACAAAACTCTGTCTCAGAAAACAAAAGGAGGTGGGGATGGAGGAGAAGGACAAGTGACGGTTCAGCAGTTAAGAGGCTCACCGCTCTTGAAGAGGCCTGGGCTTCGACTCCCAGCACCCACATGGCTCACGACCATCTCTAACGCAAACTGCTCTTCTGGCCTCCTCCGGCACCAGGTCAGATTGTGGTGAACACACACAGACACTCACATACATATACACACACTCACATACACATACTCACACTCACATATACACATGAGGTACTTTTAAAGGGGGGCTGTATGTAGACAGAGGGCTGTGAGATGACCCAGCAGGGAAAGCAGTTGCTACACTAGCCTGATGACCTGAGTTTGATTCCCAGACCCCACAGAGAGGTAGGGGAGAACCTGGTGCCTACAGAGGCCAGAAGCAGGCATCAGATCTGAACTGCCACGTACACACCGGGAACTGAATTCAAGTCCTCTGGAAGAGCAGCCAGTGCCCTTAACGATGCAGCTAACTCTCCAGTCCCTTAAGTAACATTTTTAAAAATTGAATTTCTGTCTGCTCCTACGTGATTCTAGTAAAAAATTTCTAGTGTACTGAATACGAAACTGGAAATGTGTGTTTGGCCAACAGTAACAAGAAAATGATGAGCCAACTGCAAGCTGGTAAAAAATTACACGGTAATTTTATAAAGTTCATGACTAGCTGTTTAGAGAAACATTTTCATCTTGAATTCCCATGAAAACAGAACTTTCCATCTCAGCAGGGGCATCTCCAGGAGGCCCAGGGTCCCCTGCTTCCAAATGCTGCACCTCCTCCTGCTCTGCGTGTGTCTGCTCAGCGGCGCCACTCTGCAGTTGAGTCTCTTGGTCTTCCACCTCCACAGGCTTATCAGCGGCTGGCACTCCAGCCTCGTCTTCATTTTCGTGGAGAAAGCTGCAGATCATGTTGGGTCTGTAGGAGAAATCATTATCCTTCATCTGCAGCCACTCGACGCCATCTACTGGGCAGGAGGTAAGCGGGACAAACAAGAAAGAAACAGAAATTTCAGTAAGTACATTTTCTTCTCAACCAACAAGTGTGGCACAGATGAAGAGCTGTTACACGGGGCTGGTGGGGACGTAAATTTGTACAACACTACAGAAATCAGTACGACGATGCCTTATTTAAAAAAAGAGGACCGCTGGGCGGTGGTGGCGCACGCCTTTAATCCCAGCACTCGGGAGGCAGAGCCAGGTGATCTCTGTGAGTTCGAAGCCAGCCTGGGCTACAGAGCGAGCTCCAGGGCAGGTACCAAAACCACACAGAGAAACCCTGTCTCGAAAAACAAACAAAAAAAAAGAGGACTGCTGTATGGTCTAGCTGTACCACTCCTTGGTACAGGGAAGGATGTGAAGTCGGTCCAGCAGAGAGATACTTGCACATCTAAGTTTATGGCTGCAGTATTCACAAGAGCCAAGATACGGAACCATGCTAAAGATCCATCAACAGGACAAACAAATATTATAGGGAGGATATAGCTTGCCTCAAGTTCATTCCGAAGTATCTTCACCTTTAAAATCATTTTATTTTATGTTATCTTCATTTTCTGAGACAGGGTCTCACTATGTAGCCCTCGTTATATACATCAGGCTGCCCCCAAACTCACAAAGATCTGTCTGCCTCTGTCTCCTGAATGCTGGGATTAAAGGCAAGGGCCACCATTCCCGGCCTATCGATTTATTTACTTAATATTTGTGGGACTTTCAAAACAGCTCAGCGGGGGAAAGCCCATGCCATGGAAGCTTGACAGAAGTTTGATCCCCAGGCCCCACAGTGGGATGGCCGAACTCACCCCAGGGTTATTCTCTGACGTCCATATTTGCACAACCCCCTGCTGCCACTTTAAAATTTTTTAATTTAACAACTTTAAAACTTTTAAACTTTAATTTCTTTGTATCTGGTATATGTGTGCATGCACACATGTGCATGTGTGTTTAAGGCCAAAAATAGACATGCGACGTCTTCCTTAATCATCCTGCACCTGATTTTGTGAGAAGGGGTCTCTCAGTGGACCTGGAACTCGCTGATTCAGCTAGACTGACTGAGCAGCAAGCCTGTCCTGTGTCCACCTCCCTGTGCTGGGGTTAAAGGCACAGGCCACTGCAAGGGTGCTGAGGACTGAGCTCTGCCCCTGAGCCGTCACCCAGCACCTCGAAAGGGAGAGGCAGTGTGTACTGTAATCCCCGTGCTAGGGAGGTGGTGACAAGAGGACCAGGATTCCACCCAGCCTGGGCTGTAAGAGGTAAGACAGCCTGTCTAAAAAAGAGTGGTACTTATATAATACACAATGTAATTTTATTTACCTATAAATTAGAATTAAATTAACATATGTAGTAAAATGGATGCAACTAAAATTCACTGTGAAGCAAAATAAGCTGGATGAAAAAGACATGTATTGCATGCTTTCCCTCCTATGTGGGATCCACATTTAAACTGTATGTAAGACATGAAAACAGAAAGCGGAAGGTGAGGGAAGCCTAAACAGAGGGGCAGAGAAGACATCAGAAGGCAACGGGAGTCTGTGGCAAGTAAGCAAAAAGAAGAACTCTGAGCCTGGCCTGGCCTCCCAAGTACTGGGATTGTACCTAAGAGCCACACACCCAGTGCAGTGCTCAATTTTAATACACTGTGGCTTATTAATATAGTGATCTCTAAAAGTCCAAGGAATGTCCGGACAGCAATGTATCCCTCACTGCCAAAGCCTACCCTAAGATCACCTACTTTCTTCTGTGTGTGTGTGTGTGTGTGTGTGTGTGTGTGTGTGTGTGTGTGTGTGTGTATGGGACTCAGGACATTTTTTGTTTTCGAGACAAAGTGTTTGAGCTCAGATCTTACTTCCGCTTGCCAAGTAGCTGAATCTGGCCTTGAACTCCTGATCTTCAGGTGCCTTCCCCCACCCCCCAATGCACTGGGATTATAAGCAGGAGCCACCACATCCGGGCAGTACTAGGCATTGATCCAAGGGCCTCACAAATGCTAGGCGAGTGCTCTTGACTTAGCTACACTCCCAGCCCAAGAGACCCATCTTCAAAGAATGGAGTCAGGGGCTGGAGAGATGGCTCAGAGGTTAAGAGAACTGGCTGTTCTTCCAGAGGACCTGAGTTCAATTCCCAGCACCCACATGGTGGCTCACAACCATCTATAATGAGAGCTGATGCCTTCTGGCCTGCAGACATACATGCAGGCAGATCACTGTATACATAATGAATAAATAAATACTTAAAAAAAAAAAAAAGAATGGAGTCAACGGACCTATGTTTTCTTCTCCTTCCTTCTTCTCTGTCAGAAGAGTCCTCGTCATGCTGAGTTTCTTCATTGTGTGGCACTTGTACTTCAGCACGGTTCTGTCAGTCCCTTCCGGATCAACTAGGACATAAAATGACCTTATTATAGGCTTCATGCCACCAGATCAAGGACTCATGTTGAGGGAGTCGGTCTCAACTACTTCCTATGGAAACAGCACAGGAAGTTCACACGGTAATTCCTGGCCCACACGCAGAGAAATGACAGATAACATGGTCACTTGAAGGCACAAAAGGACCCAGACACCAACAGCTGTAAGGACAGGAACACGAAAACAAAGAGATTAGAGCAACAGGCAGGCAGACTCAAGCCGTGACATGGGAAACAGGGGTCAGGGGCTGGCCTGCAGGACAATGTGTACAATTCCATCACTCAATGAAGGACCAGAATCAAATGCCCTACTTAAAGCTAGAGGCTTGAGCGGGGATGTTCCCAGTTAGAAAAGCCTGTGGAAAAAACTGCTGTGATATTGCTGTCTAGAACTACAACTTTTTTTTTCTTTTTCTGGAGCTGAGGACCAAACCCAGGGCCTACCACTGAGCTAAATCCCCAACCCTAGAACTACAGCCTTTAAAAGACTGTGGGCCCACACAAGTGAGAGAATGAGACCCTGGACCAAAGATGGAAAACACCAGAAACTTCCACACGCTGCTCTGCCAAGCGAGAGCTCTGGCTACACGTCAAGCGAGAACACGACATCCATCTATTTGAACCATACGAAGCCCTGCTATTTTTAATATTCAAACGTAGAGTTTCACGTGGTTCCAGCTGCTCATTTGGTTAAAGATAGCATACATTCCATTTTTATTCTCCTCCACCTCTCTTTTTACGTTTTTTTTTTTTTTTTGGGGGGGGGGTTGTATAATTGTGGCTAAGGCCTCACACATGCTAAGCAAATGTTCTAGGGGAAAGCCACAACCCCAGCCTCCTATTAAATCTACCTCTTTTCCTAGCTCATCAGTCTAGTTCTAGATACAAAGTTTGGAGACATTTTTACCTACCCACACAAAGACATAAAGAACGGATGGCGGCACTTTTATAGTGAGGTGTTCGATACAGTTAAGAAGGTTAAGGCAGTCACGGTTGTATTGCAAAGCGCTCAGAAGGCTGAGACACGAGGCTCACAAGTCTGAGGTCACCTGGGAGAGGCTATGCATAGCTCCTTGGCATATGCAAAGCTGTAGTTCAATCACCAAGAGAAAATGAATGTGAGCCCTGCAGCCAAGCTAAATTCAAATCCTGGCCCTGCCTGTGTGAATCTGACCCATGTTTTCTCCAACTGTGAATGAACATGAAAATGATACCTATCCTGGCACTTGGAGGCTAAGACAATAGCAGAATTTAAGTCCAGCCTGGGATACACAGAGAATTCCAGGCCACCCTGTACTGAGGCTGCTTCAAAACATACAGAAAGCACTTTGCTCACTGAACTGTGATAAGGATTAAATAGTAAATGAATATATATATCTCCTTTAGAACAGTACCTAACACATAGGAGATGACAAATAGTAGCTTTTAGCTGTGTGTGGTACCTCACACCTTTAATCTCAGCACTCAGGAGGCACAGGCAGGAAGTTCCCTGAGTTCAAGGTCAGCCTGGTCTACAAAACAGATTTCTCTGTGTACCGAGAAACCTTGCCTCAAAAAGCCAAAACAAGCCGGGCAGTGCTGAAACACACCTTGAATCCCAGTACTCTTAAGACAGAGAGGGCAAATTTGAGTCTGAGACCAGTCTGGTCTACAGAGTGAGTTCTAAGACAGTCGGGGCTACACAGAGAAAAAGAAAAAAATAGCAGGGCTGGAGAGCTGGCTCAGAGGTTAAGAACACTGGCTGTTCTTCCAGAGGTCCTGAGTTCAATTCCCAGCAACCACATGGTGGCTCACAACCATCTGTAATGAGATCTGGCTCCCTCTTCTGGCCTGCAGGGATACATGCAAACAGAACACTGTATACATAATGAAAAAATATAGTAACTATTAACTAATGGTGGGTTTTATAACACAGTTGAACTGAGTATTGGCTTATACTCACAGTAAGAACAAACTACAGAATACATTAGTCTCCAAACAGAGCACTACACAACAGGAGAATAAACTTGCACTATATATCATCAGGTATAAACTTCAAAATATAGCTAAATAAAGAAATACAGAATATCTTGTATGGTATGTTACAATTTATAAAAACTTTGGTTTCTGTTTTGTTTTGCGGTATTAGGGACTAAATTCATGTGGCTAGGCAAGAATCTACCACAAAGCTAAACCCCAGCCTCGAGTTTGAAAATACACATATATGTAATATAAAACTAAGTACAGGAAAGAGAAACACCAAATCCAAACAGTGATTATTTCTGGAGACAGAGGAAAGGGTGTAAGCTAGGAACTGAGCACAGAGGGGCTTCGCTCATATGTTGGGGGATTTTTCTGGGGTGCTAGGGACCGAACACAGATTCCCCACATGCTGCACAAGCACGCCACCATTAAGCTTTAACTCTGACTCTGAGGCAGAATCTCACAGTGTAGCTCAGTCAGGCCTTGGCCTCCTGAATAGCTGGGATCACAAGCCTCGGCCACCAGATGCAGTTTCTGTCACACTTTAAACAAGAGCCCAAGTCAAATGACAAATGGCTACCTGATACCTAGCTTTTGGGTTTTTTTAATTACATGTTTTATGTGTTTGTATGTGCAGAGGAGTGCCACAGCACATGTGTGGAGGTCAGAGGACAACTTGGGAGAGCCAGTCTTCTCCTTCCCCCATGCGGGTCCCAGGGGTTGACTTCATGTCGCCAGGCTTGGCAGCAGGCACCTGTACCCACGGAGCCACCTCACCAGCCTGAGGTATTACTTATCCTTATTGTCAGTTTTTTGAGACAGAGTCTGTCTCACCAGAATGCTATGTAAACCAGGCTGGCCTCAAATTCACAGACATCCCCAAGCCTCTGCCTTTCAAGCGCTAGATTAAAGTATGCCCAGCCTGAGATATTCAATTTTATTATTTTTTACCCATAATGTATTTTTTTAAAGAATTAATTGAATAATATCTATAATTTTCTAGATTTTTAGATACCAAGTAAATACATCATTTAACTTTCTCTTTACACTAAAGGTTTAAAACTCTGATAAAACATTTAAATTGAGTCATTCCTGGGCTGGCCAGACAGCTAGGCAGATAAAAGTGATTGTCTTACAAGCCTGAAGAACTGAGTTTGACCCTAGAACCCACGGTGGAAGGAGAGAGCTAACTTCTGAAAGCTGTCCTGTAACCTCCACATGTGTGCTATGGCATATGCATTCCTGTACTCACATGCATGTATACACACAAATGCAAATTAATAAATTCAAATTTTAAAAACAAAAAAGAGGGGACTCCTAGCATTCCTTGTCATAATGCACTTTGTACAGTAAGTGGAACATTTCAAGCTACTTAATTCCACTCCTCTTACTTTTCAATTTCCAAATCAAGAGTAGAAAAAATGATTTGTATAATTTGACAATCATGAAGTTGTATCTCCCAATAGTGCCAATACATTAAATACAGGCATCTGTTAACAAGAGACTGTGTAGTTTAAATACGAGTTTGTTCACGTGTTCTCCAGGTACACTTGTAACTGTGAATGTCAGTTGGCTTTTATGGCATGTAAAAATGCAGCTACTGTGGTACTAGTTTATCCACACCTGAAATATTGGAATATGATGTTTGTCTTTTGCTTTTTTTAGTAAGTCAAAGTTTGTGAATTTAAGAATCGATAAATTTTGTCAAAATAAAATGTTCATGGTAGAAATCGGAGAAAAAAAAAAAGAATTTTTTTTTTTTATGTGTATGTGTTCCTGTCTGTATGTGGGAATGTGCTGAGGCCAGTCCCTTGGAGCTGGTGTTACAGGTACTTGTGAACCACCCAACATGGGAACTGAATTCCGGTCCTCTGCATGAACAGTACATGTTTTGACCTGCTGAGCCATCTCTCCAGCCCCCTATATTTACTACATATTGTATATCTGAAGCTAGGCATAGTAGTGTACAGTGGCTGTTATCCCAGCACTAAGGAGGCATGGGGATTCTGAGTTCAAAGCCAGCCTGAGCTACAGCTGACTTGATACTAAGCAACAATAAAACAAAATAAAAAACAAAAAGCAAAACACACAGTATATTTGAAACGATCTGCAGAAAAAGTCAGTCTAGCATAGCAATGACTTACTACGTTCAACACCTTCTTCAAATATAACACAGGTCCCAAGAGTATCTGCAGGAAAAGGCAAAGGCAAATTAGGAAAGACAGCAGAAATACTCTGAAAGCCATCTGAAAAAGGAGCTTGTGCGTCTGGCATTCTCCTACCTTCATATTCCCCAGCAAACACATAGCTGTCTACTTGCAGGATGGGCCTTTCGGTGTCAATTCCCTACAACAGATTAAAGGGCATAAAACACCATCATTAGACAAGGCCCCTGGAGCCGGGCGGTGGTGGCGCACGCCTTTAATCCCAGCACTCAGGAGGCAGAAGTAGCTGGATCTCTGTGAGGCCAGCCTGGTCTACAGAGTGTGAGATCCAGGACAACCAGGACTGTTTCACTGAGAAGCCCTGTCTTAAAAAAAAAAAAAAAAGGGCCGGGCGGTGGTGGCGGCGCACGCCTTTAATCCCAGCACTCGGGAGGCAGAGCCAGGCGGATCTCTGTGAGTTCGAGGCCAGCCTGGGCTACCAAGTGAGTTCCAGGAAAAGGCACAAAGCTACACAGAGAAACCCTGTCTCGAAAAACCAAAAAAAAAAAAAAAAAAAAAAAAAAAAACCAAAAAAAAAAAAAAAAAGCCCTCAAGGGCCATCAGGATCACTCAGCAGGTAGGAGTGCTTGCTGTCAAACCTGAGGACCTCAGTTCAATCCCCAGAACCCACAGGGTGGAGGTATAGAACTGCCTTCTGCAAGCTATCCTCTGAGTTCCACGGGAACACCATGGCATGAATACAGTCACACACAAAAGTAAATAAAATAAATGTAAGTTAAAGGAAGAAAGAAAAAAAGGAAGACGAAAGAAGAAGCAATGCCAGGTATGGTGGCACACAAAGGTAGAAGAAGTTGAGAATCACGAGTTCAAGAACAGCCTTAGCTGAGGCCATCCTCGATCGCATCAGCCCTTGTCGAGAACTACTGGGGAAAAGGCAGGCGAGAAGAGAAGGGTGAATATGACTAAGTATATGATGTGCATGGATAAGATTATCAGAATGAAACCTATTGTGTACACAATTATTACACATCTTCTATTTTTCTTTCTTTTTTTCTTGTTTGTTTGGTTTTTGGTTTTTTTTGAGACAGGTCCACCTGCCTCTGCCTCTCAAGGGCTGGTACTAAGGCATGTGACAAATCTGGTTTTCTTTCCTTTTTTTGAAGGTTTATTTTATTTTATTTTATTGGTGGTTTTTTCTTTTTTGCATTTGTTTATTATGTACACAACGTTCTGCCTGCAGGTGAGAAGAGAGCACCAGATCTCATCACAGATGGTTGTGAGCCACCATGTGGGTACTGGGAATTGAACTCAGGACCTCTGGAAGAGCAGCCAGTGCTCTTAACCGCTATCTCTCTAGCCCTATTTTATTGTTTTTTTTTTTTTTTGAGATAGGGTTTTTCTCTGTAGTCCTGGCTGTCCTGTAACTCACTCTGTAGACCAGGCTGGCCTCAAACTCACAGAGATCTGCCTGCCTCTGCCTCCCTAGGGCTGGCACTAAAGGCGTGCGCCACCACTGCCTAGCTTAGGTTTTTTAAAGACAGGGCTTCTGGTAGCTCAGCTGGCCTAGAATTTGCTTTGTCATTAAGGACGACACTGATCTTCTGATCTGCATGCCTTCGGCTCTCCAGTGCTGGCATCACAGGGCACATCAAGACAGACTACTTTAATGCTGTTTCTTATAGTCTGATGAGTGAGGCACAGGTGTGAGCAACGGAGATACACCAAAGGCATGCCTGGAGTGATGTGCAGAGCCTTGAGTGCAGCGGGTAATGTGGGTGCTGGGCAACGCTGCACACATGTCCACACTTAGACCGGAGTCTGGGTACCAACTGAGACTGGGCCTACTAGAAAGAAGACAGGCTCCACTTAGGCACAGCACTGGATAAGGCTTTTGTCCTAAAACTGCCCCAAAAGTTCCATACAAGACGCTGTCTTTTGCCCTTTACTTTCTCTCCAACCACAACCACACATTCAGTCAATGAATCAGGCATTTTCTTTACTCCCTGTTCTTTTGTTTTATTTTGTTTTTGAAGATTTATTTAATCATGTATACAGTGTTCTGCCTTCGTGTATGCCTGCAGGTCAGAAGAGGGCACCAGATCTCATTATGGATGGTTGTGAGCCACCATTGAACTCAGGACCTCTGGAAGAACAGGCAATGAATGCCCTTAACTACTAAGCCATCTCTCCAGCCCCCTACCCTGTTCTTCTGGAATGATCCTTAAGCTTTGTAAGGTGGAATGAGAATAATTATCTTTGTGGACAAGTGTAACACTTTCATTCTTGTTTTAACTTTAAGAAAAACGCCGGGTGGTGGTGGTGCATGCCTTTATACCCAGCACTCAGGACGCAGAGGCAGGCGGATTTCTGCGTTAGAGGCAAGCCTGGTCTACAGAGCAACTTCTAGGGCGGCCTGGGCTACACACATAGAAACCCTGTCTCAAAAAACGGAAAAAAAAAAAAAAAAAAAAAAGAAAGGGAGGGAGAGGGAGAGGGAGAGGGAGGAAGGGAGGGGGGGAGAGAGAGAGAGAGAGAGAAAGGAAGAGGAAAAGAAAATCTACAACATTCTCTAAACTCAAAAGAAAGAAACCCTACAACATTCCCCAAATCCTAAGACTCACCAAAATCTTGCACTTTTTCTCACATTTGGAGAGAAAGTCTGAATCAATAATTCCCGACAATTCTACCAGAACAAACTGCTCCTGGTGAAGAAAGAGAAGTTAATACGGTACACGGCCAGGGAGCGCGGGACAACAGCCAGAAATGCCCCGATCCCAACTCAACCAGGCCACCTGAGGGAAAAGGGGACCTGGTTTCTGGTGGGAGCGGCTGGCCCGCGGCACCGCCCAGACCACCTCTACTCCCCGTGGAGTGGGTAGACTAGAACCCGGGTCAGCCCTCCCCCGAAGCCCCTGGGCCGTCGCCGGGCCTCCCTCTCGCCGTCCGCATCCCGCACTCCCCTTCCCCACCCGGGGCTGGCACAGCTATGACCGCCAACGCTGCAGGCCTTCGACCCACGCTTACAACCTCCTCTATCTCCTCGTCCTCCTCCTCCTCTTCCTCGCCCTCCCAACTGGGCTCCACCGCAGCCGCCATAGCCCGCACACTCGGAGACGCCACCGCTGGCCACGCCCACCCGCGGCCGCCATCTTGGATACGGGCAGCGGCGTCCCGCGTCCGGCTACTGCCGCTCACGACGCACACACGCCTCGCCAGAAAGCAAGATGGCGACGCCAGGCTTCCGCAGGAGAGCCACGTGAAGACTTAACGCACTTGAGAGCTTTCGAGCTTAGGGAATTTTAGATTTTTTTTTTTTCTTTTTTTACCCCCTTTGGAGAACGTGGCTCATGGAGCTCGGGCTGCCCTGACCTTTCAGCTGCCTGAAATTCTGAATCTTAGAAACAAAATCTCACATACACTGCGTGCCTCATTTAAGACAAGAGAACCAATTCGAGCCAAATGGAATGGCTGCCTACACCTGTCATCCCAGCAGCAAAGGAGGCTGAAGCAGGATTATTAATGCAAGTCCAGGGCCAGGCTGGCTACACAGAATCAGGTGTATGCTTAATAAATCCAGCACCGATGTTACCGAATGTTACTGGGGAGACTGGGGCAGGGTGGAATCCAGACAGCAGGGACTGTGGAGCAACACCAATCTCAAACAACAAAATGCAACCTGAGGAGCCGCACACACTTTATCTTTAAACTGCACCGGAAGCGGTTTTTGAGTGAGCGCCTGAAGACACTAACGTGATTGGCTGCTATCCGTAATATGTTAATTAAGGACGTAAAGCTGAATTCGTTTGCAATTCATAATATTTAAAATGATTTGTTTCAAACTAACATACAAACTTCACTTTGAAAATGGATTTTATGTGTTATTGTTTAGAAGATAATATTACAGGGAGGGGAGAGCGAGAGGAATGTAATGTCACCATTAGTGAAAAATGGGCTGTCCGCTGTGACTTGGCAGCGGTTGACAGCTGGAACTTTAAGACTATACTTTCAGGGATCATTTCTATAGTTCGTTACTAGAGAAGTTTCTCTGACTGTGTAGAGCACCCGTAAACCACGAGGAGGAGACGGAGCATTCTCCCCTGAGCGTGAAGCCGGCTCTTAGTGTTGCTTTCTGCAACTGCTACCTGCCATTGATGATCGTTCTTCTCTCCCTCGGGAGAGTGAGAGGGGGAGAATGCAGTCTGAGTGGTTTCTTTTATTCTTAGTCAAAAATCAGAAGCTTATTATTGCTTGGTTCTTCCTACCATTTGATAGCGAAGTACTACCAACCTCTGCTAATACAGTTTTTCAGGTTGCGTTTCCAATATTCACATTGCTACAACCCCCACTGCCGCCTATTTTCCATCTGGTTTCCTTGCTTTGTTTTATTTTTGTGGAATCTACTGCTACTTTTCTTCTTTAATTTTCTCCAGACAGGCTTTCTCTGTTCTAGTTTTGCTACCTGTCCTGGATCTCCTTCTAGAGCTGGCCTTGAACTCAGAGGTCCGTCTGCCTCTGCCTCCCGAGCCCAGCACTACTGTTATTTTTCAAGAGTTAAGACTTTTTTTTTAGTGGCCAAGAACAAAACGAAAAGAAACTTTTCTATTAAAGAGCTATGTGTCAAATACACCAGGTCTTTTGCAAGCATAGTTGAAGTTATTTGGGGAGAAAGATCTGTGAGGGGGGCTATTAATCTGAATTTTAGTAAATAAAAGTAATTAGAAAAATACAGAATTCGATTTCTGTATTTTTAAATACGATACTGGGCGCGATATTAATAAACCTGCCACACGGGGGCGACAAGTGATTTAACGATCTGCTCCTTCTTGCTCTTAAAAGTCTATTATGAAAAATGTACTTCATAGCAGAATTCTAGTAATAGGAGCCTTTAGGGTTAAAGTCTTGTTTCAGAAATGAACATTTGCACTTACATAAGAGTCTTCTATTCAGGGACAATACGTTTTTGTTTTAAACGTGTACCTTACTTGGATGAGAAAACCAAGGGCAAGACTGGGAATGTAACTCAGTAGTAGAGCGTTTGCCTGGCACCTTGGGAAACCCTTGGTCCAACCGCCAATGGGGCGGGGCGGGGCGGGGCGGGGCGGGGCGGGGCGACTACTAAGCGCTGGATAAGTAAGACATCTTCAAATTTCAGCTGCATCACAGTGAGCTGGAAGGCTTCACCAGGTAGCAAGTGAACATTTTTACCAAGGTCCCAGTTACTGATGCTCTGGTCTAAGTAACCGAATTGGGATCCTACTCCATTAGATCACAATATCAAAGAGCCATTCGCCAGCAGCCATGTATGTACAACTAAATACTGAGATCATGCTGAGTATTCCAGCTTGCAAGAGAGTAATAATAGTCGTGAAAATCAATTCAATTTATTTTCGTTTTATTACTTACATGTGTAAGTAATGTCTTTTGTTTTTGCCTGTATAGGTCTATCCAGCACACATTAAAATAAAAACAGCTGGGTATGGTGACATCAGCCTTTAATACCACCAGCATTTGGGACAAAAGAGAAGGTGGATGGATCTCTGTGCATTTGAGACCATAGTGAATTCTAGACCAGCCAAGTGAGATACAGTTCAAAAGAAAGAAAGAAAAAAAAAAAGGTGGAGGAGATCATAAATTTTGCATAACTGTTTAAGATTCTAGAGTCATAAAATTTCTCTGACTCCAGTTAAGGGATGTGGCTCAGTTAGCAGAGTGCTTGCATAACATGCAGGGAGCCCTGGGTTCATCCCTGGCAATGCATAAACAGGGTGTGGTGGTACAGCCTATGTGATCTCTGGAGGAGGCAAAAGGATCAGATGTTCAAGGTCATCTATGAGCCAGCTGGTGGGGGGGGGCACACCTTTAATCCCAGCACTTTGGAGGCATAGACAGGCAGATCTTTATGGGTTTGAGTCCAGCCTGATCTACAGATTGAGTTCCAGAACAGCCCAGGCTACACAGAGAAACCCTATTTGAGGAGGAGTGGAGAGGTCATCTTTGGCTATGTAGAATGGGCTATGTGAGAGGCCCTCCCTTAAAAAAGGATTCTCTGATAATGTGAAGAGAAAGGCTTCAGGCTGCTTACAGGGGCTGGGGAGGTAGTTATTCTGGTAGAGCGGCTAGTATGCACAAAACCCTGGGTTTTTAGCATTCGCTTTTTAGCGTTTCATAAATTGGCCGATATGACTCAGGAAGGAGATGGAGGTCCATTGGACACTACGAGGAAGAAGAGAACAACATTTACGAGTTCCAAAGATGTTAATAATCACCACATAATCGAGTCACTCACTGATCAGTAAGGGCTGCAGGACAAGGACTCGGGAGCCTGGTTTCTCCTGTCAGCCCCAAGCACAGGCAGAAGCAGGGTTTATAAGCCCCAAAATCATAACATTTGTCGCCAAGTTACAGTTACAGTTTTCACCAATCAGGAATCAAAGATCAAGGACTTTCCTTGTGTGTTCCCTCATTGTCAACTGACACAGAATGTAAGTCTTTCCGTCCAAACAATCAGATTCATTTGTTATTTCTGTTGTTGGGAACAGCCATAAAGGCTTAGAGAACTGAAGGTGCATAACGACTATTTCTATGGTTGAGGGAGGAGGTGGATCAGCCATTGGAAAGTTCTCAGCTCCCCTAGGGCTTGGAAACCTGAACTTTATTTCACCTTTCAGGTAAAATAGAGTCTGAAGTCAAAATGGCAGTACTTAGGCCAAGGTGCTTTTGCCTGCTCCCTTCATAAAGAATGAATGCATTCATGTGTGCTCAGCCCCCACTGCCTAGGGAATGGTACTGCCCAAGGATGGGTCTTCCCACATCAATCAAATAATCAAGACAATCCTCCATGGACTTGTTCACTGGGCAACCAATCCCCACAATCCCTCTATCTAGGAGATTCTAGATTATGTTAAGCTGACAATTGAAACTGACTATTTGGGTGGAACCTCCAGCTCGCCCCTGCATGATCAGGAAAGCCCCCCCCCTTTTTAAAGATTTATTAATTTATCATGTATATAGAAGAGGGCACCAGATCTCATTACAGATGGTTGTGAGCCACCATGTGGTTGCTGGGAATTGAACTCAGAACCTCTGGAAGAGCAGTCGGTGCTCTTAACCTCCAAGCCATCTCTTCAGCCCCAAAAGCCTCATTCTCATCTCTCTCTCTCCAAACCTGGAGCACTCAGAGAGTCTCTGAACAGAGGAAAGATGCCAAAAAGTCTAGTTCCAAATTCTTGGAGGCTACTGCAGATCCTCCCCTGAAGTTGCAGGCCACCCAAGTTCCCGCCTAAAGTGTTCAGCTTTGACCACACTTGGGCACAAACCCAGCTTGTGGTGGACACATCATCACCCTCCCCCTGCAACCTATAAAAGAAGTCTCCCTGCTTTCATTTTGGGGCGCGGCTTCTCCAGCCTCCTTCTCTGGGCCTGGAGAGCCGGCCCAGCAGTTGCTTTGCTCAAATAAACCTGTTGTTACATTTTCAGTTTGGCTTACTGCGTCAGTGGAGAAACCTATTATGGGATGGGGCATGGGAACAGAAAACCTTTTACTGACCGCCACAGAGTTGTATTCCTTAAGTGTATTCTCCTGCCCACCTTTTATTTTTTTTTAATTTTTTTTATTATTTATTTATTTTGTTTTGTTTTGTTTTTCAAGACAGGGTTTCTCTGTGTAGCTTTGCGCCTTTCCTGGAACTCGCTTTGGAGACCAGGCTGGCCTCGAACTCACAGAGATCCGCCTGCCTCTACCTCCTGAGTGCTGGGATTAAAGGCCTGCCCACCTTTTAAATTTGTCTCTGCTCTTAGAGGCACTTCAGTGGGAAAGTTTGAGAAATACTGAAATATTGCTTAAAAAGTAAATGATGTTTTGTAACTGGGCCTGAAGTGAAGGGCTGCCATTTCAGTACTCAGAGAATGGGGCGGGAGGATCCCAAGTTCAAGGTCAGCCAGGTGACTTAGTTAGACCCTATCTCAAAATAAAAATAAAATGAGGAGGTATAGCCCAGAGGATGATGTAGCCAAGCGTGTGTGAAGACCTCGTTTAATCACCAGCACCAAAACCGACACAAGTGAGCAGACAAAGCTTGGACTAGCATGATGACATTTGCAGCCGAAGCATACTACATGTCAGCAGCCCCTTTGATGTGTGGTAGAGGCGGTGGGACTTGGCTTCTAATTGGATGAAGGGGAGCAGATGAGAACATTTTAAAATCCAAATTATTAGCTGGGTATGGTAGTGGACACCTCTAATCCCAGACTCCGGAGGCTGAGTGAGAAGGGTTACAAAAAGGCCAACCTGGGAAACTTATCCAGAGCCTGTCTTTAAAATCAAATATGTGGCCTGGGAGATGGTAGCGCACGCCTTTAATCCCAGTACTCAGGAGGCAGAGGCAGGCAGATCTCTGAGTTTGAGGTCAGTCTGGTCTATAGAGCGAGTTCCAGGACAGCCACTACTACACAGAGGAACCCTGTCTTGAAAAACCAAAATAGGGGCTGGAGAGATGGCTCAGAGATTAAGAGCACTGGCTGCTCTTCCAGAGGACCTGGGTTCAATTCCCAGCACTCACATGGCAGCTCACAACTGTCTGTGACTACAGTTCCTGACACCCTTACACATAGGCAAAACACCAGTATACATAAATTAAATGAATAAATATTTTTAAAAAGAAAAAGAAAAACCAAAATAAATAAGTTACATGTATTTAAATTTCTAATCTCATTTATTACCAGTGTGTATGTGCACATGCATGGGTAGTACATGTGTTTGCACCTGAAACAATTCAAATGTGGACGTCAGAAGACAACTTTGTGGAACAGTTTCTCTCCTACCTTTACATGGATTCCAGGAATAGACCTCAGGTCATCAGTTGTCACAATATTTAATCTCTAAACCAGTGGTTAGAGGTCACAACTCCTTTGGGGATGAATATCAGATATCCTGTATATCAGACATTTACATTATCATTCATAACAGCAGCAAAACTACAGTTATGAAGTAGCAACAAAATAATTTTATGGTTGGGGGTCACAACTGCATTAAAGGGTCGCAGCAATAGGAAGGTTGAGACCCACTGCAAACCCTCCCACCAGCTCCTGTCTCAAAACAAAAAGCAAAAAAGAGCTGGGCCGAGGACAGCGGGAGATGGGACTCAGTTGGTAGAGTACTTTCTTAGGATGCATGAAGCCAGAAGTTTGACCTTCAACGCCACATAAAACCAGGAACGATGGTACACCCTCGCAATCCCAGTACATGAGAAGTGGAGGCAGGAGGGTCAGACATTCAAGGTCGGCTGGGCATAGTGATACAAGTCTTTATTTAGTGCCAGCACTGGGGAAGCAGAGGCAGGCAGATCCCTGTGAGTTCCAGGCCAGCCAGAGCTCACAGTGAGACCCTTTCTCAAAGAAGCAAGCAAGCAAACAGAAGTTCAAGGTTATCTTCGGCGACCTAACAAGTCTGCTGCCATCCTGGGCTATGTGAGAGCCTGTTTCAATAGTAAACTAAGGGTGCTCGAGATGGCTCTGCAGTTAAGAGCAGCTCCAGATCCAGGGGAGCCGACACCTCTGCCTCTGCAGACACCTGCACTCACATGCAACACCTTCGTGCAAACACACACACTTCCACATAATTAAAAATAATAAAAGTAAACCTTTATTTTAAAAAGCAAACTAAGGGACCAGTAACATGGCTTGTAGCAGGCTTTTTGGACTGCCAGCCCCCAAATCATGACATGGAGACTTATTATTGATTATGAATGCTCAGCCTTAGCTTAGGCTTGTTTCTAGTTAGGTTTTTAAATTTTAATTAATGAATTTCTATTCATCTATGTGTTTCCCTAAGGCTCATTTACCTCTTCTATGTTCTGTCCATCTGTTTTCCTGCTTCCTCTGACTGGCTGGCTGGCCCCTGGCTGGCTAGCTCCCCTTTTCTCTCTGCCCGCCAGCCCTGCGTATCCCTCTTCTGCCTAGCTATTGGCCATCTAACTTTTTTTATTAGCCCAATCAGGTGCCTTATGCAGGCAAGGTGAAACAGCAACACATCTTTACATAGTTAAACAAATGCAGCATAAACAAAAGCAACACACCTTTATGTAATTAAATAAATGCAGCATAAAAAAATGCAACACATCTTTACATAGTTAAGCTGATAGTCCGCAACAACGGTTCAGCAGGTGAAGGCACTTACCAGGCAAGCCTAGCAAACAGAGTTCAATCAATCCTGGACTGAAGTGGAAGGAAAGAGCCAACTCCACAGGATTGCCCACCGACCTCTACACACGTGCTGTGACATTTGTGCCCTCCACACACACATCACATATAATATATACACAACTTTTTAAAAGAAGTAAGATAGAGCTCAGTGGTTAAGAGCACCTAGTTAGGTCCCTACCACTCAGATCAGGTGGCTCAGAGCCACCTGCAGCTCCAGTTCAGTGGCTATGATCCCTTCTGGGCTCTGAGGCATGCGCACAAGGTACACATAAACTCACTCAGGCACACACACATAAATATTAATCAAAAATGAATATTTTAAAAAGTCAAATAAGGGGCTGGAGAGATGGCTCAGCGGTTAAGAGCACTGTCTGTTCTTCCAGAGGTCCTGAGTTCAATTCCCAGCAACCACATGGTGGCTCCCAACCATCTGTTATGAGATCTGGCGCCCTCTTCTGGCCTGCAGTCATAAATGCTGTATACATAATAAATAAAACTTTAAAACAAAAAAAGTCAAATAAAATAATAAAAGCAAAATGTACAGAATGTTCCAGAAGTTTATTTGTCATCAATAAGTCATAAAGCATGAGGGCTGCCAGTGGAGGAGACACTGGCAATGGTATGTGAGGTGACTCAGAATAGGAAGCTGCTTTGGGGAGGACCAGAGGACCCTGGGTGAGTCAAAGACCAAAGAATAGAAGATGTGTCAGAGACATAGCTGCTCAGAATAAGGCTTGGGGACTGCCGTGATGATGAGGCCAATAAAAGAAAGGGCTCACTTCACCCCTGCTGGGTGGAGTTTGGACTTCGGTCTTTCTCAGGACTAGGCAGTTTTGTTTGGAGCTAGGTTTTGAGGCTTCTGCCCATCGCCATGGAGCCATCGGAGACGCTTGACCCCAGTGTGAACCGGAGATCTCTTCAGGTGAACTACCAACAAGAGTCCTCTGATGACTCAGAAGCCAAAAATGTTAGCAAAGGATCTGAGAAAGCTGACCCTTACCCAAGAAGCTTTTTCCACTCGACCAGGATGTCAACATGGGAAAAAGCAGGAGGTTGAGGACAGACGTGAAAAAATCTTGAGGGAGGTTCAATGTGCCTTTCCCAAGACAAGAGTCCAGATGTCACTGTCCGTAAAGAATGATCCTATAGCAAAGGTGAAAAGATGTATGCAGACTAAAGAAAAACTAAGACGTCTTAATAGAAATGAGTACAAGGAAAATAACCGTTTCTGCCTGTACCTTGGGTGGTATCCTTCTGAGAATGCCGGAATAGGAAAAAGATAGGACAGTCAATTTAGACCTAAATTGTCCACAGTCCTTACTGCTGCGAATGCCATGCAGCAATTGTGGAAGCTATTCCTTGAGATTAAACTGTCCAGCAGTCATTATGGACAATCTCTGCAGGAGTCTGTGATATTACAGTTCTTCCATTTTTCCTATGCTGGGGGAGTGCTTCCAAACTTGTCTATATGGAATGTGTGAAGTTTGAGTGCATGTGGCTGATCTCATTATATCATTCTTTAAGTTGACCCAGAGAAGCAAGGGTGAGCCTCAAGTCTGAGATTAAATGCAATAACTTGAAAGAATGTAAATAGAATCTGGGGTTGTCTGGTTAGAAGGCAATAATTGGAGTAGATCTTGGGATTTTCTAGCTCACAAGAAATTTGTAATAAAGGCAATCTTGTCTTAATTTTTAGTAATAAAAATACAGAATAGATTAAAGGGGGGAACGGAATTGAAAATCTTCAGTTATGAGCCGGAGAGTCAGTTCAGATGAATGGATTGGTAACATGAGGTGGCTTGCCCTAGTTGTCTGTCTAAACAGATAAAAGGATGATTAACCAGGCCAGTGGTTTTCAAGGGTGGTTCCCAGGGCATTGTATTCAACATTAGCTGGGATTATGTCAAAAATGCAAATTTTCAGGCCCTACCCAAGAATACTACATAACAACTCCTGGGAAGACCCGAATTGGTGGCTTAAAATCTCCAGGACATTTTGATGCTCAGTGAAATTTGAAAACTGAGTCAGGCCTAGTCAGATTCTTTTTTTTTTTTTTTTTTTTTTTTTTTCTCTGACAAGAATTTGGACTGGGACGTAGAAGAGTCAGTCTGCTGGGTGTGAGGAAGAGAGGTTGAACATTGGCTAAAGTGAGGTTATGAGTCAGCTGAAATTATGAGTCAGCAGAAGTTATGAGTACACGGGGTGGTTGGCTCACAGTCACAGAGACAGAGAAGGATGGCAACACACGCCTTCATGGTGGGGAGTACTGCATGCCTGCAGCAGGCAGGAGAAACACAGAAGCCCAGTTCCTAATGTGCACAGACCTCACTCCTTTCCATTAATTCCCAGCCATATTGCTGCTGTTCATTTCCTCTGATAATCTTATCTCGTGTATAGCCTTAAAATATACTTTCGCTGGGCGGTGGTGGCTCACGCCTTTAATCCCAGCACTTGGGAGGCAGAGCCAGGCGGATCTCTGTGAGTTCAAGGCCAGCCTGGACTACCGAGTGAGTTCCAGGAAAGGCGCAAAGCTACGCAGAGAAACCCTGTCTCGAAAAAAAAAAATACACTTTCCATTATTGGAGGTAGCCTAAGTTAATCTATGTTCTTAAATATGTTTTCAGAATTTGAACTATGTGTGTACGTGTGTAGTGGGGTATGTGCATGTGAGTGCCGGTGCCTGAGAATGCCGGAAGAGGGCGTCAGATTCCCTGGAACTGGAATTTGGGTCCTCTACAAGAGCACACACTCTTAACCATTGCTCTCTCCAGCCCCTGAATCTATGTTCTTAAAACGAAAAAAGATGATATGGCTCCAAAGCCTACTGAGCAGAAGTATAAGTTAATTAAAAGAATGACTAATTTTTAAGTATACATTTTTTGTTTTATTTTGCCATTTATTTATTATTTTGAAACAGGGTCTCATGTAGCTATGTAGTTGAGGTTGACCTTGAATTTCTGATCCTCCTGTTTCCAGGAATTCTGGGATTGCCAGTGTGTGCCAACACTCCGGGTTTATACAGTGTTGGGGATTGAACCTAGGGTTTCATACATTAGTGGATATGAAGGATTCTACCCACTGACCACATCCCCAGCTCTGCGTGTGCTTGTGTCTACACTGCATGTGAAGGCCAGCCGTCAGCCTTAAGTGTTTCTCCGGAAGCCTGTCCACCCTGGTTTTTCTTCATTTTCACTACCTTTTATTATTTGTTTGGGCAGGGGCATGTAACCCAGCACCGGGAGGTCAGAGTTCAACCTGCAGGAGTCAGTACTGTATTTGCGGGACATGCATCCCGGGAAATCCAACTCAGGTTGTCAGCTTTGGCAGCGGGTGTCTTTACCTGCTGGGCCATCTTGCTAGCTCCACCCACTTTGTGTTTTTGAGAGAGAATCTTTCACTAGGACCCCAACGCCCATCAATTACAGTAGCGTGGTTTGCCAGCGAGCCCCAGAAATCCTGTGTCTGCCTCCCCAGCACTGAGATTACAAGAACACACCGCTATACACAGCTTTTTGCTTTGTTTGTTGGTTTTTGTCTTTGAAATAGGGTCTCTCTATGTAGCCCTGGCTGGCCTGGAACTTTCTATGTATACTAACAGAACTCCACCTCCCTCTGCTTCCAGAGTTTTGGTGCTAAAGGCCTGTGCTACCACATCTGGATCATGCCCAGCTTTTATTTGTTCTTTCTATCTTTTTATTTCCTTTTCCTGTGTGTGAGAGAGAGAGGAGGCAGGGGGAGTTTCACCTGACTGGCCTGGAACTTAGACATCTGTCATGCCTAGCTTTTTTTTTCCCCCAAGGTTTTTAAATTTTATTTTATGTAGATTGATGTGAAGGTGTCAGATTCCCTGGATCTCGAGGTACAGACAGTTGAACCCAGGTCCTCTGGAGGAGCAGCCCATGGCTCTTAACCACTGAGCCATCTCTCCAGCCCCCAGTGCCTGGCTTTTTAATGCTTGCTGGGATTCACCTCAGGTCTTCCTGCTTGTGTGGCAAACACTTTATCAACTGTGCCATCCCTGGCACAAGTTTTTTGTTGTTTGTTTGGTTTGGGTTTTGGTTTGCTTGTTTGTTTTGTTTTCGTTTTTGAGACAGGGTTTCACCATATAGCCCTTGGCTGATCTGAAACCCACTACATAGACCAGGCTGGCTTTGAACTCTTAGAGACTCCCTTGCCTTGGCTTCCTGAGTGTGGAAAACCATGCCTGTTTAGTTGTTGTTGTCTTTGTTTTCATTTTTTTAAGACAGAGTCTAGTGTGCTCTAGGCTAGCCTCAAGCTGTCATGTAGCAGGGACTGACCTAGAACTCCTGATCTCCTTGTTCCTATCTCCCAAGGACTAGGATAATAAGTGTGAACCATAACCAGGTGTGGTGGGCACACACCTTTAATCCCAGCACTCGGGAGGCAGAGGCAGGCAGATCTCTTAAGTTCAAGCCAGCCTGGTCTACAGAGGAGTTCCAGAACAGCCCAGGCTACACAGAGAGACCCTATCTTGAAAAACAGCAACAAAAACAAACACCAAGAGTGAACCCTGATGCTCAGGACTGTTGTCTATTTGTTTATTTAGTTATGTATATATTTGTCATTATTGTTATCATTGACACAGGGACTCTGTAGCCCAGGCTGGCCTAGAACTCACTGTGTAACCCAAACTGGCTTGGAACTATCAAGAATTCTCCTGTCTCTGCCTCCCGAGTGCTGAGATTATGTGTGTGATTTCTCCTGCCTGGCCAGTATTACCAATAGTTTGACCTGGGCCCAGTGTGGTGGCAAGCACCTTCAGTACTAGCACTCAGAGGTAGGTGGGTCTCTGTGGTCTGCTTATCGAGTTCCAGGCTAGCCAGGGCTACACAGTAAGACCTTGCCTCAGATAGATAGATAGATAGATAGATAGATAGATAGATAGATAGATAGATAGATAGATAGAGTTTGGTCTTATAGAATTGATATTTTATTATTAACATCTTTCAAAAAAGGATGTTAAAGTTCTAAGAACAAAATTGTGGGGGTGAGTGTATATAGCTCAGTGGTAGAACATATACATATGCACCGAGGCTCTAGGCGCCATCCCTCCCTAGCACCAAAAAGAAGAAAAGGCCAGCTTGGTGGCACACACCTTTAATCCCACTGCTCAGGAGGCAGGGGCAGGCAGATCTCTGTGAGTTCGAGGCCAGGTTGGTTTACACAGGGAGTTCCAGGACAGCCAGGGCTACACAGAGAAACCCTGTCTTGAAAAAAAATAAAAGAAATTGAAAATAAAAGGAGGAGGAGGGGGAAGAGGGAAGGAGGAGAGGGAGGGAGACAACCATTGTGCTTAGACTGTCAGAAGCTTTAAATGTCGATGACAAGTTGATTGGTATCAGAACCTCAAATGCCATGTCACAGTTTACACTGTTCCTTTTCAGCCAACAGGAGCGCTCTCCTAACCACCGGGTTGATCAGCGCCCTGCTCTCTCTCTGTGCCAGGCATTTGCAAGCCTTTCCTCCAGGCTCTCTGCTGCTCTTGCTCCAGGAGCCTCATCCTGCTGGCTGACTCCAACCCACCCTCGTTCCCTGAGCCACAACTCGGAGCCACACTGCTTGCCCCGTTTTATGTGTGTCAGTGCTTGCGCGTGTGTGTTCTTGACCTTGTTTTAAACGCCTTGAGTCGGTTTCTTTCCTGTCTCCCTTGGTCAGTGCCGTGTTTCCTCTGTGCTGCTGAACTGATGAATGGGTAGTTGTCTTGATTATAGGGTATGGAATCTGCTTACCTCGGAGGAATAGCCTTGTATTTATTTATTGCATTGGTATGAGTATTTTGCTCACATGGGTGTCTGTGTATCGTGTGCTTCCTGGAATTGGAGTTATGGATGGCTACAAATTGACTTGTGGGTGCCGGGAATTGAACTCTGGTCCTCCACAAGAGCAACAAGTGCCCTTAACCACTGAATCATCTCTCTAGCCCCCAGAATTAAAAAAAAAATTTGTGAGGGTGACATTGTAGAGGGTTCAAGTGAGTGGTGACACCTTTCTTTTCACTCCCCATTCATGATTGGGGTGACTCATTTTTAATCCTTGTTCAAGTTAATCTTATTTCTTCCCTAGAGAAGTAAGCTGACTCTGACTAAGACATATTAATAAGTGTCTTTGAATTATTAAAGTAAATTTTGTGTATTGTGTTTATCATCTACACTAAGAGCAGAAATTCTGCAGACTAGGGACCCTCTATCTGAAGTGTGTGTGTGTGTGTGTGTGTGTGTGTGTGTGTGTGTGTGTGTGTGTGTAGGTGTGGGTGTACATGTGTGTGTCTATGTATATGTATGTATATGTGTGTCTGTGTATGTGTATATGTGTGTCTGTATGTATGTCTCTGTGTGTGTGGTACATCTGTCTGTAAGTCTGTGTGTGTCTCTGTATGTATGTCTGTATGTCTGTGTGTGTAACTGTCTGTGTATGTGTGTCTGTCTATCTGTCTGTATGTCTCTGTGCATGTTTGCGTGTGTGTTTGTGTGTGTGTGATGCTGAGACTAGAACACAGCCTTGCCGGGCTAATGTATCTGTTTGCCTTGCCAGACTTTCAGCTTTCCACTTCCCAACAAAACAGAAAATTCCTCCACAAAGCTTGACTTACTGAAGACAACTCGACCATAGTTTGTGCTTCTTTCTCTCCTGATTCAGAGTCACAGACAGCTCAGCCCAGGATGTTGCCTTACAATAAACCACACAAAGTTATGTTCATCACCTCTGCTGAGCCAGAGGATCCCTGCTCATTCTCAGCCCTTCCTTCAGCTTCCCCATAATTAAAACTCACATAAAAAGGGCAGGGATTCAAATGAGTCTCACGGTGTTTCTCACTTCCCAGAAAGTGTTTGGATAGCTACAACGGATAACAAAACACAAAGCCTGTTGTAGCAATAATCCTTTGGCCAAGTCATTGTCTCCTGTCCCAAGTCTCCGCGGAGCTGGTATTAGCTCCAAGGTTTTTTCTTCCTCCCTACCCCCATCTCCAGGAGGTGTGCTAGACTCTCACAGATGGAAAACACGCCAAGAGCAAGCCGAGTTAGAACTCTTGCCTCCATCCTTGACAGTGAGATGAACCTTAGCACCGACCACTTGAAACATGTGGGTGTCCTGGAAGTGGGTCCTGGACAATTTAGGACAGTGTTGCGGTGTGATCTCAGACTGGATTGGGTATGATAACTCTTAACATTAGTGGCGGTGGTTGGAGGGTTGAAACGGTCTCGTGCAGCCCAGGCCATCCTTGAACTAGCCAGGTATCTAAGACAAACTTTGACCTTCAGATCCTCCAGCCTCCACCTTTGACCCCTACCTTACACCTGAGTGCTGGGATTACAAGTGTAAACCACCTTGCCCAGCCAGCCCTAACTTCTTAACTGGAAAACACATTCTGTGCGGGGTAACTATAATCTAGTATCGGTCTTTTCAGCAACACCCACTCAGACAGATAATAATCACCGGTGATAGCATCATTTTCAAATTGTTGTAGCTTCTCACTTGAACAATGGTAGATAAAAATCTAGCTGCAAGAACAATTAATACAGCCAATAGATACTTACCAAAGAGTAGCGTGGGGCTCTGGTGGATGGAAAAGGAAAACAGGCCCATACTTGGCTCATTCTGGAGTCACTGGGCTCTACAAAGATACTTCTCCTTCCCAAGCCCCAGATGGAAGGGTGTTCTTTCAGAGTGGGAAGAATTAAATACAGTTGCTTTACTTGTAGGTGAAGGACCAATCTAGAGTTCTAAAATGACTGCTTCTGGAGCCAGAGAGAAGGCTCAGTAGGTGGAGGCTGTTTCCTGGGACCCACATGGAAGAATTAGAGACT